>NW_025890502.1:0-3675 GCF_002878395.1 Capsicum annuum | reverse complement strand
CAAAAGGTATTGTCTTTTGAAATTGGTGGTGATGGTGTTTTGAGATAATAGGGTAGGTTGTGTGTGCCAGATGTAGATTGTTTGAGGAAGAAAATCCTTGATGAAGCTCACACGTCGAGTTATGTTGTTCACCCTGGCTCTACTAAGATGTATCAAGATTCAAAAACCATTTAATGGTGGAATAATATGAAGTGTGATGTGGCTAACTCTATTGCCAAGTGTTTGAGTTGTCAACAAGTTAAAGTGGAACATTTGAGGCCAGGTGGTTCTTCTCAAGAGATAGTTGTGCCTTTGTGGAAGTGGGAGATGATTAATATGAACTTCATTACACGACTTCCGAGGTCCCGAAACCAGTATGATTCCATTTGGGTGATTGTATATAGGTTGACCAAGTCATCTCACTTTCTACCTGTTAGGATAAATTATTCGGGAGAGGATTATGCCAACCTGTTCCTTCCAAAAATAGTTCGTTTGCATGGGGAACTTGTGTCCATCATATCTGATAGAGGTACACAATTTTCTTCACAATTTTGGAGATCGTTTCAAAATGGTTTAGGTACCCAAGTGAATTTGAGCACAACTTTCCACCCTCAGACAAATGACCAAGCTGAGCGCACCATCCAGACCCTTGAGGATATGTTGAGGGCCTGCGTGATTGATTTTAAAGGTAGTTGGGTAGAGCACTTTCCATTGATAGAGTTTGCATATAATAATAGTTTCCATTCTAATATTAAGATGGCACCTTTTGAGGCATTGTATAGGAAAAGATGTAGGTCAATAGGATGGTATGGAGTAGGTGAGACGCAGATATTTGGGCCTGATCTTGTTCATCAGGCAATAGAGGATGTGAAAGTCATCAAAGAATGACTTAAGACATCTCAGAGTCATCAAAAGTCCTATGCCGATGTTAGGAGAAGAAATCTAGATTTTGAGGTTAGAGATTGGGTATTTCTCAAGGTTTCTCCCATGAAGGGAGTCATGCTATTCAAGAAGAAAGATAAGCTGAGTCTTCCCTATATAGGACCATATCAGATTGTGAGAAGGGTAGGTGGAGTTGCATATGAGTTAGAATTGCCAGCTAGTTTAGGTTTGGTTCATCTAGTATTTGATATATCTATGTTGAAGAAGTGTATTGGAGACTATTCTTTAGTATTTTTATTGAAGAAATCAAAGTGACAGACTCTTTGTCCTATGAAGAAGAGCCTGTAGAGATTTTGGATCGCCAAGTTATAAGATTGAGGATCAAAGAGATAGCCTCAATTAAAGTGTTGTGGAGAAACCAAATAATTGAAGATGCGACTTGGGAATTAAAAGTTGACATAAGAGCTAGATACCCAAACCATTTTAATCCAATGGATGACGAAATGGAAGGTAAAATCCTTCCCTTGTTCTTTCTATGCCTTAGTATGCTTGAAAATATACTTTTCTATATCCCGCGTCAACATTCGGGGACGAATGTTCCCGGGGGATATTGTAACGCCCCGAAGTTTTTCTTAGCTAATATTTGTCCTTAAAATTTAAGCATTAGCTTCTAGAATGATTTATACCTATTTGCCTATGGAATCCCAAGGATTTCAACTTTTCATTTCGAAGATGATTGAATAAGTTTTCCATCAACATAAGATGCATCCAAAATGGACACTCGGTGAAGGAGTTAAGGTTAATTTAAGTCCTATACGTGAAACACCATCATTCCTATCTTTGGCGCGTTGCAGAGACGGTGTAAATGACGATGGTCAATTTCAAGTGGGAATCCACGATGGTGGAGCGTTGCAGAGTGGGCCAAATTCCCATTCGTCAATTTCCAGTGAGCCACTGCGATAGTGGCGCATCGCGGTGGCCCAGGATATCGGGATCCCAGTTATATTTTAATACCGGTCTCATTAAGGGTATATTGGGTATTTTCCCACACCCTTATCAGTCCAAACACGGGATTTCAACTCCAATTAAGCATATTACCCATACATTCACCAAAAATATTCAAGAACACTCTCTAGGGTTCCATTTTAGTAATTCAAATAAATCAAGATTCAACCGTGGGTTTTCAAAATAAATTGAAGATTTGGAATCCCCAAGCCGTGGGCAACAACAAGCATCCTTTAAATTTCTAGATAGAGGTACGTGGGGTTTATCCAAAAAACTACATGGGCTTAAAACCATTAGAGCATTATTTTTAGATTTTTATGCATGAATTTCAAAGGGGTTTTGGAATCTATGTTCTTAATTACGTACTCCGAATGTTTTAATGTTACTATTGTTTTGACCTTGCTGTCCTATCTCCTAAATTGATTTACATGTATACGTATATTTATGGAATTTGAGATTTAAGATCGTTGAGAGCATAAATTATGAACTCCCTCTTCAATTAAAGATTATGGTTTTATGATTTGAAAGATGTTTTTGCAATAGTACAACATTTGAGCATTATTTGAAATTGTTGAGAGGGTGTTTCTTGATATAAATGTGTTTTTGTGTTTAAGAGAAAGAATTGCATGTGAATTGAGAACTTTGACATGACCACCTTGTACTGTACTACTGAAATGCTTGACAAAGATGAGTTCCTTGCATGTGTTTACATGAGATCTGAGAATGAGTTTCTTTGAATTGAATTATTGAAATGGTGGTCCCAAAACTTGTGTTTCGAAAATAAAGATTTACGATAGATTAATAATGGCTCAGAGATGTGACTTGCAAGTCAATGGTATGATAATACCATATCTATTTATGCCATAACAGACTATGTTTTCATAGCATGTTTTCAGAGTATGTTTTCAAAGACTGTATGTTTTGATAGAGTTTTAAAAAAGGGCATAAAGAGGGTTAGGTGGTTACTCGAAGAAGGCGTGAGTTCAAACAACTCTTAACCTGAAACTGTATTTGCCGAGATGGGTAGATTATTATTGTACGCTGACAAAGGTCGTATGGCATCGTAGATTCAGAGACTCTGACCCTTGCGGCGCACTTGGGTTGGGGGCTTCGCTGCCGAGTTAATGACAGTTTTCATATAGCCCATGGAATTTTTCAGAGTTGTAGTGTATACCACCTAGCGCAGAAGTAACACAGATTTCTCAGAGTTGAGATGATCTTTACAGAGTCTTTAAAATGCCCATGTGAATGTATACCACCTAGCGCAGAAGTAACACAGATTTCTCAGAGTTGAGATGATCTTTACAGAGTCTTTAAAATGCCCATGTGAATTCTTACTATATGATATACTTATGAACTGTTTTAAATTGCTCTCATATATGTTGAATAATAAATGATTATTTAGGATATGCTCTGCGTACCAGTAAATTTGTATTGGCCCCCCTCCCCCTACCTCTCAGGTTCTAGGACTCAGTCTAGGGGTCCAGATAAGTAGTAGATAATTCAGACAACTGATCAGATTGGGCAGTGGTGAGCCTTCTCTATTTCAGATGGCCTGTCTTTTTAGATCATGTCACTTATTTTAGTTTTGGTCTACTGGGGGCGTTGTCCCAGTTTCAGACAGTTGTTAGATTTTCATGTAGTAGAGATTTCGCAGACTGTGTCAGATGTTATTTAGATGTAGTTGATTTACAGTTTCCATACTTAGGTTGAATTCAGAATTGACCATGTTTCCATAGCAGATTATGTTTCCGCATCTTCTTTTATTATATGAATGTTGTGCATGATTACCAGATAGAGAAGGATGTT
>NW_025890501.1:0-1635 GCF_002878395.1 Capsicum annuum | reverse complement strand
ACAAAATAAACCAAAAGTAGGACCAAACTGAGAGTTAGTAGCATAAACAAAGATGGATTTGTGAATGAGAAATATAAGTTTCCTATTTTCATAGGAATCAATGGGATTATTTCAAATTGTTCAAGTGGACTGGTGATCGTCGGAGGTGTCCCCCCTACAATCACGTTAAATTCTTTTAGGGCAAAGTCATAGTGCTCACCCTGTTTGTCTTTTAAATGTTCTATAATTTCCCTTAGAAAACCCGTGCTGTCTTCATCATTATGCAAATTTTCACTAATTGCTCGCAATTTGTCTTCATCTGAACAATGATTTGTGAAGACTTTTTGAACGGATTCAAAGATTTCACCCCTTAGGTAGTCCGCTATATTTTCTTGAGTAGTAGAAGTAGTAGGGTCCAGACCTTCAAAAAAACCATGATTATTCGAAATACTCGAACCACTCCCATCAACCTGAGTACTGGACGACCGAAGACTAAAATCGCCAATAGTCGTAGCAGATTGATTCGTAGGATTTTGAATCCCAATACTACTAGGTCCGAATGAACTACTAGACGAAGGCGAAGCTATATTACTGGAACTGGAACTTGAGTTCAGACTAGCTTCATCAAAGCGGAAAATGCGTCGCATCATATTTTTTTGATTTTAGAAAAGATGATTCCCTCAATACAGCTTAACTCCGTCAAGCCTGTACGAGTAGTGAAGAAGTGTAGAGATTTTAGTTGGTTGTTGACCAACGGAAAGCATGGGAGAAAGATGCACAAACGAAAAAGGGCTCAAAAAAAAGAAGGAATTTCCTATATTATATAAAAAGAGCGGTACACTTCACACGAACCCAATATCAAAGAACTAAAGAGGAAGCTCGTCGATCATTCAAGAGCAGGAATCTACTCTAGGATCCAACCTGCCAGCTTTCTTCTCTTATGATATTTCTAGAAAGCGAAAAGAAGCGAGCGATCAAGAAATGCAAAGAAAAGTTCCACTTCTTCTAAGATAGAATAAGAATAAGCAGAATTGCTTAAGTAAGGTAGTCGCTTCTTTTCGCTTTCATGCGGAAGGTTCCCCCTACCGGCCTGAAAGAAAGAATGGTTTTTAGATAGAGCGTTGGCTATGGCGCCATTTGCGAAGGAATGGGTTTATGCGCTTTCTTTACTACTATGCTATTTCTCCCGTCTCGGACGTGATTCGTATTTGATGCTCTTATCGGATTGGGTGCTTGATTCCTTAGCTGAGCTAATGATTTAGATGCGGAATCTGAGCTAATGGCTCACTTCACTACCTTAAGCGGAGCTAACTACAGGCCAAAATATACTGCAATCACCCAGACCTTTCTAATACTGAAAACCTGTATACGAAATTTCTTCAGTTGCTTACTCTTTTTTCTACGATCCACTTTCTGCCTTCAAAGCAGCCTTTTTTAACCACTTCTCCCTTTCAACAGCATAAACGACTGGAGTGAAGTGATTCCCGGGTGGGAATCACGAACGGTGTTCAGGCACATTCCAATGCTACCTTTCCCTTTCAAGAGCATAAGCGATTGCACTCCTAACCTTCTCTGTCTCTATCTTCTAGTTACCAATTTCACTTATTTAAAAACTTGACCCTTCGGTCAATAGTCCTTCCTGGTGGTCTAGGGTCC
>NW_025890500.1:0-34649 GCF_002878395.1 Capsicum annuum | reverse complement strand
CTTAAAATAAATTAAGCAGAATATTGACTTCAAAGTTTATAAAAGATGGGACGTATTTAAAAAAAATAGTGGATATAATTTTAATCTTAGTTTAACTTCTGTTCTTGAATTAAAGTATCAAATTAAAGTATCACAAAAATAACTGCAAAAAGATGCATCTCAAAAAATTTATTTCTGTTATGATATATATCAATTATAGTGAATGTCTATCAAGATCTATTTGATGTCTATCAGGATTTGAAGTATTTGTCTTTTAGTGTGAAACTAGGGCAAATTTCCCCTATAAATAGAAGGGCTTCCTTCATTGTAAATCATCCCCTCTGTCTATTCTCTCTACTCTTCTTCTTTATTCTTTTTTGTTTTATAACACGTTATCAGCACGAGACTCTACCATCTCAAATTTGAAGGGTAAGGATAAGGTATTATTTTTTTTATTTCTTCCTTTTTCCATATGGCTAACAATCTTACGAAGTTTGAGTTTGTTTCCCTTCAAAGTTTGGGAAAGAACTATATTTCATTGATGTTGGATGCTGAAATCCACCTAGATGTTATGGGTCTTGGAGACGCCATAAAGAATGAAAATACAGCATCTAGTCAAAATCATGCTAAGGCTATGATTTTCTTGCGTCATCATTTTGACGAAGTTTTGAAAATTGAGTACCCTACTACTAAGGATCCACTCGTATTGTGGAATAGCCTAAAAGAAAGGTTTGACCACTTACATATGGACATCCTCCCGAAAGCACGATATGAGTGAATGCGTCTAAGATTTCAAGACTATAAGTCTGTTCATGAATACAATTCTGTCATGTTCAGAATTTCTTCTCAATTGAAACTTTGTGGAGGGACGGTCAATGATAATGATATGATGGAAAAGACGCTCTCCACTTTTCATGCCTCGAATGTACTCTTACAACAACAATATCGAGAAAAGGTTTCAAGAAGTAGACTGAACTGAGTTCTCATCTTCTCGTGGCTGAAAAAAATATTGATTTGTTGATGAAAAATCACGAGAACCGACCAACTGGATCTACACCATTCCCTGAGGTGAATGATGTGCACGCTCACTATGCTAGGCGTGGAAAAGGTTGCGGCCCTGGTCGTGGACGTGGTCGTGGTTGTGATGATCAAGAAAGAAACCCTGTTCCGGGTGTTAATAATTTATCAAACAAAAGGAGAAAAGATGAGAAACGTGAAGCAGTTACTTATTTTTGATGTGGCGTAAAAGGACATTATTCACGTGATTGTAGTGCTCTCAAGCACTTGGTTGATCTTTATCAAGCATCACTAAAGAAGAAAGAGAGAAAATCCGAGGCTAACTTTCTCTCTTAAAATAATGTTGACATCATATGTTTGGATGTAGCAGATTTTTTCGAGCACCCTGAAGGAAATATTAATCACTTGATTGGTGATGGTTCCGTAAACATGAAAGAATGAATGATTTTTAATTTTGTTTTATTTTTATTGATAATAGTTAGTGAATAAAGAATCCTGTAAAAGTAGTTGTTTGCATGAGTATTAGTTTTTGATTAATATTGATTAGTTCAATTATATTATTGTAGTTTATTATTGATTGAATTGAATTTTAATTTTATCATTATTTATTAAAAAAAAGACGATAGTACAGAGGTTTAATTTTCGCATGAAAACAATACGTGGAGTGCTTGCGATGCATTCATTACAATGCAAAATTATCATTCTTTACAATGTTGTGCAAACAATATGATTAGGATTGCATTCTGTAATGTATTCTTTATATTAACATTCTTTAATATAATAATATTCTCATATGATTATGTAATATAATAATATTTTTATATTCTCATTTCGTAATACGATTACAATTGCATCTCATACTAATTGGACATATTTCTTTTTAATTACTTAGTTAAAGTGTGATTAATAATTTTTTTTATATTATAAGTTTTCAGATTACAAAGATTTAATATATATTTTATTTGGTTCATGTTATTTTATTTAAAGATATGGATAATTTTCAAGAAGATATTTGTTTGATTGATTCTGGCACTACGCATACGAAATTCAAAGGCAAGAAATATTTCTCTCATCTAAACATGCACAAGATTAATGTTACTACAATTTCTGGTAGTGCTGATTTGATTGAAGGCTTCAGAAAAAAAATTATAATCTTGCCCAAGGAAACTAAACTCATCATAAATAATGCTATGTTCTCTCCCAAGTTTCGGAGAAACTTGATGAGTTTTAAAGATATTCGTGAAAATGGTTATCATATCAAGACATTTGATGAGATGAATCTTGAATATCTTGGTATCACCAAGGATGTCTCTGGGCAAACATGTGTTGTTGAAAAGTTTCATGTTTTATCTTCTGGCCTGTTTGGACAAAGATTTGTACAATTGAGGCACATTCCATAGTAAACCAGAAGTTACTGATTCCAATACTTTCGTACTTTGGCATGATCGTCTGGGACATCCAGGATCAATATTGATGAGACGAATAATAGAAAATTCAAATGGGCATCCATTAAAGAACTTAAAGGTTCTTTCGAATGGTAAATTTTCATGTAATGCTTGTTATCAAGGCAAGTTGATTGTGATACCATCGCCAACAAAAATTGGGATTGAGTCCCCTGCGTTCTTGGAACACATACATGGGGATATTTGTGGACATATTCACCCACCAAGTGGGTCGTTTAGATACTTCATGGTCCTAATATATGCTTCTTCTAGATGGTCTCATGTGTGCCTTTTGTCATCTGCAAAATTATTGGCACAAATAATACGATTATGGGCACAATTTCCTGATAATCAAATCAAGTCTATTCGCCTTGATAATGCTGCAGAATTTTCATCCCAAGCATTTAATGACTATTGCTTATCAATCGGGATAAGAGTGGAACATCTTGTACCCCATGTTCACACTCAAAATGACCTTGCTGAGTTATTAATTAAACTTCTGCAGTTGATAGCAAGACCATTACTAATGAAAACTAAGTTGCCCACTTCTATTTGGGGTCATGCAATTTTGCATGCTGCAACACTTATTCATCTTAGACCGACAAATTATCATAAATTTTCTCCGTTGCAATTGGCTCTGGGTCAAGAGCCTAATATATCTCATCTGAGAATTTTTGGGTGCGGTGTTTATGTACCGATAGCACCACCAAACCGCACCAAGATGGGCCCCCAAAGAGGGTTAGGAATTTATGTTAGGTTTGAATCACCCTCCATTATTTTCTATCTTGAACCATTAACAGGAGATATGTTCACTGCTCAATTTACAGATTGTCGGTTTGATGAGATATTTTTTCCAAAATTAGGGGAGCAGATAGTGACATCAAAAGAGAAATTTTGTGAAAAAATTCATCACTATCTCATCTTGATTCACGTGCTTCTATTTGTGAGCAAGAAGTACAAAAGATTATTCATCTACAAAGAATTGCAAATCAAATGTCGGACACATTTACAGATTTAAAAAGGATCACTAAATCACATATTCCTGTAGATAATGTCCCAATTCGAATTGATGTCCCTAAAGGACCATCCACTAGTGTCATAGCTAATGAATCTAAAGCACGCTTGAAGCGTGGCAGGCCATTAGGTTCTAAGGATCGAAATCCTAGAAAAAGAAAAACTAATGGTCAAGATGACACTACAAAATATCCACATACGAAATTTTAAGATTTGAGCAATGTTGATATCCCTGAAGGAATCAATGAGCCTGAGACTCAAGAAAATGAGGAACTATCCATAAATTCAAGTGATGTTGAAACTAATCTGAATCGATCTGAAACAGTAGTGGATCATGTATTTGCATATAATGTTGCAATAAAAATTATGCAAGATAGCGAGGATCTTGAACCTCGATCTATCAGAGAATGTCGACAAAGAAATGATTGGTCAAAATGGCAAGAAGCAATTCAATCTGAATTGAATTCGCTTGCCAAACGTGAAGTTTTTGGACTCATAGCTTAAACACCTAATGGTATTAAGCCTGTTGTCTATAAATGGGTCTTTGTGCGAAAAAGAAATGAAAAAATGAAATACAAAGATATAAAGCACGCCTTGTTGCACAAGGATTTTCACAACGGCCTGGTGTCGATTATGATGAGACATATTCACCAGTTATGGATGCAATAACATTACGTTATCTTATTAGTTTCACTATCCATGAGTGAATTGAAATGCATTTGATGGATGTGGTAACATCCTATCTATATGGTTCACTTGATAATATGATATACATGAAAATTCTCGAAGGATTTAAAATGCCGAAAGCATATAGTTCAAAGCCTCGGGAAATGCATTCCATTAGATTGCAAAGATCATTGTATGGTTTGAAGCAATCTGGATGCATGTGGTATAACCGTCTTAGTAAATATTTATCTAAAGAAGGTTATACGAATGATAAAATTTGCCCATGTGTTTTCATAAAGAAAACAACATCGGAGTTTGTTATACTTGATGTCTATGTAGATGACATAAACCTTATTGGAACGCTAATCGAGCTTCAAAAGGCAATTAATTACCTAAATAAAGAGTTTGAGATGAAAGATCTCGGAAAGACAAAGTTATGCCTTGGTTTGCAAATTTAGCATTTGACAAACGGTATCTTTGTCCATCAATCTGCCTACACAGAAAAGGTATTGAAATGATTTTACATGGATGGAGCACATCCATTAAGTACTCTGATGGTTGTTCGATCACTTGATGTGAATAAGGATCCATTTCGACCTCAAGAAAAGAATGAGGAACTCCTTGGTCCTGAAATACCATATCTTACTGCAATTGGTGCACTAATGTATCTTGCAAATACTACAAGGCCTGATATTGCCTTTTCAGTAAATTTGCTAGCAAGGTATAGTTCTGTTCCTACTAGGAGACATTAGAATGGGATCAAACACATATTACGGTACCTAAATAGGACTACCGATATGGGCTTATTTTATCCTAAAGATTGTAATTTTGATCTTGTTGGTTATGCTGATGCTGGATACTTATCCGACCCGCATAAGGCTCGGTCTCAAACAGGCTATGAGATTATAGCTATTCATGAAGTAAGCCGAGAGTGTGTATGGTTGAGGTCCATAATACATCTCATTCAAAAAAAATATGGCTTGAAATGTGACAAAGTACCCACAATTTATATGAAGATAATGCAACATGCATAGCACAACTGAAAGGTGGATTCATAAAAGTAGATAGAACGAAGCACATTTCACCAAAGCTCTTCTATACACATTAGCTCCAAAAGAATGGTGATATTGACGTACAACAGATTTATTCAAGTGACAATGTGGCTGATTTATTCACAAAGTCTCTTCCAACTGCAACTTTCAAGAAGATGGTGCACAAGATCGGAATGCAAAGGTTCAAGGATGTTCTTATTAGGGGGAGCTAATACGCGCTGTACTCTTTTTCCCTTACGAGGTTTTGTCCCACTGAGTTTTTCTTGTAAGATTTTTAATGAGGCAGCCTATATGTGTATTGTTAGACATTCAAGGGGGCGTGTTATGATATATATCAATTATAGTGAATGTCTATCAAGATCTATTTGATGTCTATCAGGATTTGATGGATTTGTCTTTTAGTGTGAAACTAGGGCAAATTCCCTTATAAATAGAAGGGCTTCCTTCATTGTAAATCATCCCTCAAGAGAAGAAATAACAATTACTCTCTCTATTCTCTCTACTCTTCTTCTTTATTCTTTCTTGTTTTATAACAATTTCATAATTCTAGATTTTCATAACAACTTTCTATCTGTGATTTTCTATTGATCGTGATTTTAGGAGTTTTTACATTCAAAGTTACTTTTTGTAAGGGATTATGATAATGTTGCTAAAATTTAGGGATAACACATTTGTAAATTAAAAACACATGTTCTCAAATTAGTTTTAGTTTTAAGGCCTATTTTTGTGAAATTTTGTTTTCAGAAAATACTTTTAAGAGAGTTGCATTTACAAATTATACTGTGCCAAAATATAGGACTTAGAAAGTTATAAAATTAAAAATACACATTCTAAAACACACGTTAGTTTCAGACATTTTTTTTTTTTTTTGGGTGAAATCATATTTCCATAAAATACTATTAGGTTTACAAGTGTCAACATCAAAATACGCACATTAAAAAATAAAAAATAAAAAGAAATAAAAAAATTCCTGATATGCATATTAACTTTCCATTGAAGTCCCAACTAATTCGAATTAAGAATCGAACTCTAGACCGATTAAGGATGGAGTAGTTCACTACTAAACCACAACCCATGTTGGTTATCTTTAGTTACTTGCGTACAAGTAATTATTATTTTATACAAAAAAAAAAATATTTTCTTTACATATAGGCTAATTCTCATTAAGCACGTTCTTCCATTGCTTCGATAATTAATTTATTAATCCTCTTAAATCTTAATTACAACATTTCATTATTTCAAATCTTTCGATTAATTACAGCTCCTTTATTTTTTTCTTCTTTGCTTTTATTTTAAAACGAAATTTTACCATGCCTGGATCCCAATCAAAATGATTACTTTAGTATTATTTTTTTTCTTACATAGTGGCGAAGTGTACTACATTGTGAGCAATTTTGATTGAACATGAAGGTAAACCTGTTTAAATCTTAAATTTTGCTGAGATATTTTGATTTCATTGTATATCTACGACACTAAATTTATTCTTTTTATTAAGAATCAGATTTTCTCTTCTAATTTGAATTTATTAAAATTTGATGAACATGAAGTAAATATTTGATCCGTCCATGCCCGGAAATGGAGTATGACAACATTTTGGGTTACACCAAAACAAAAATAAATCAAAATCGCATGAGGTTACTAGCCTTTTCTAACATTGATATTAATTATTTGAATAGATGTGATATAATTTAAATAAAAAGAAACTAAAAGAAGGTGAATTGGATGCAATCTATATGATCTGAAACGCGCACGAGCTTGCCAAAAGATTATCAATATAATTTTGAATATATCACAAGGTTTTTGGTAAAAGACATTTTGTACTCAGCATTGGTCACACATATATTATTGATTACATTTTAATTATTACTTTTCATTGTACACGATAATTAAGTAATCATAAATAAGATGATTAATTTTACTAATTTGTCCTTTATTTATATTTTTAAAGAATATTAATAGTAGGGATAAAATAAGAAAATGTTACTAATTTTGTCCCGATTTATTAAATGAACAAGTAATTCGTCACGTGTATTTATAATATGGCCGTCAACTAAAATGAGCCGTAAGGAGTATAAAAGTGCATAAAGCTATTTTAACTTAAAAACACTTAAAAGGAGTCAATTCAAATATCCTCACAGAATCAGACATTCTCGATTTCAACGACACCAGTAATTAACTCAATAATATGTGTGTAGTCATTATTTGTTATTTTGAATTTCTTAATTATTGAATTGATTCAGATTATAGATGTTTTGCATGATTTAAATAGGTGTGAATTTTACATATTCAAAAAGTAGTAGTTTCATGAAGTCGATTAAGTTCCTAAAATCGTAATGATGTTTGCAATTCTATGTACGTAGGTGCAAGTGAAAGTAAATAAAATTAGTGCAAGATACTTCAATTGTAAAATCTAATTCATGGAATGAGTGACTAAAAATAATTTTATATCTAAATTCTTACACTAGCGAAGCTAAAATCAACAAATAAATAAGATACATGGTAATTCCAGTATGTATGATTATACATTTGTTAAAGTTAGCATTTTGAATCTATTAATATTTTAATGATGTAATACTTAATAGTTTTACAACTTGTGAGGTTTTAATGTCTATAAAAAACGCATATAACTGAAAAAGTTCAAACTATAGGTCCAAACAAAATACAACTTCATCTCAGATAATTTCATATCATGATTTGAAATTGTTATTTCATATCGTATGGTCAAACAGGCCCTAAGAAATGAACGACAATAGTGTTAATTAATGCTATTGAAAATATGGTGAATGTAAAAAAATTGAAAAAAATTTCTTCCATAAATTTGATAACACGGTCTTAGAAATAGAGAACAACATCATTATGGAAGAGAAAGATGTGAAAATTTAAGAGCAAAAATTGAAACGAGTAAATCTACAATATCTATTAGAATAGTTATATTATTAAATATCAAATCTTCAAAAAGATATATATGCAACTTAGAGTACTCATATCTTCTTATTCAACAATTTATAGAAATTCTTTTTCTTATTATTTATAAAATGATTTGAATTTCATAAATGACAGAATAACCAAAAAAAATTGTAGTATGATCAAGTAATAAGATGTACCTTTTATGATTTAATTTTTCTAAAATTTTTGTGCATCACGCAGATACGTATACTAGTATATGCTTGTAAAATCGTCATATAGTGTGCCTAGGAAATTCTAAAAGTTGTTGCTGAATACTTCTATCTCCTGTGAAATGCTTTTTGTCATTATAATTAGTTTTTTTGTATCCAATTTCTATAATTCCAAAAAAGGACTAGTTTAGGCTATATATATTGTCAGTCTCCCTTTTCCTTGTATATCAGTGGTCAAGTTGAGAATATTGAGTAGAAAGCTTTGAAGTTTTATCTCTTCAAGTGTTCATATCTTTTTTTGTCATTATGATGTGAAGTAGCAAGTAATTTGATGTTGTTTTTTGTCAAAATTCAAATTCATAAAAAGAATTGCTTTGTTATTTTTTGATGATCGGTTGTCTCTATGTATTCAACTTAGGCCAAGTCAAGGGCGGACCTACATATCTTTAGGGAGTGCTTCGGTACCCAATAAATTCGATACGGAATAGGTACAATTACATAGAAAATATATAAAAATAGGTATAAAATATATAAAAGCACCTACTAAAATAAAAGTTGGTTGGGTGCATTGATATTTAAACCTGTTGAAGTGATTTTTTTAATTTTTTAAACACCCAAAATTCTTAAATCCTGGGTCCCCACTGGACCAAGCAAAGGTAAGTTGATTTCTCTCCATTTCCTTATAGTGAAGTCTTTAAATGTAGTGTTATGGTGGGATTGTTTGCTATAGAAGGCTTTGAAATCCATAGATTTTGTGATGATTAGATGGTGTGAGAGAGACATGTGATACCTCTACTTATTTATTTTATTAAATCTATTGAATTGTTTGGCTTATTGTATATTAAATGAAAGTTTAGTAATTTTATTTTGAATTGTGATGTTGCTACTATGAAATATGAATTAGTTACTTGTAAGTGATTAAGTATAGTGTTTTGAAATGTGAATAAGTTACTTTAAAATGTGAATTGAAATTAAAATGGTTAAGCGTAGTCACTTGAAATGTGAACTTGTATTTTGAAATTAGTTAAGTGTAATCACTTTAAAATGTGAATTAGGGACTTAAAAATGATATAGTCTTGTCACTTAAAAATGGATTCATGGCTTGAAAATGCTTTAGTGTTGTCACTTGAAATGTGAATTAGAGACATAATAATGGTTAAGTATAGTCAGTTGAAATATGAATTTGTGACTTGAAAATGATCAAGTGTAGTGTTTTGAAATGTGTACTAGTGACTTCAAAATAATCAAATATAGTCCCTTGAGAAGTGTATTAGTGACTTGAAAATGGATTTGTCTTGTCACTTAAATTGTGGATTCATGACTTGAAAATGGTTTAGTGTTGTGACTTGTAATGTGAATTAGAGACAGGATAATGGTTAGTATAGTCACTTGAAATATGAATTTGTGACTTGAAAATGATCAAGTGTAGTATTTTGAAGTGTGTACTAGTGGCTTCAAAATGATCCAGTGTAGTCACTTGAGAAGTTGAATAGTAACTTGAAAATGGTTTAGTGTAGCTACTTGAAAAATGAACTTGTGTTTTATAATTAGTAAAGTGTAATCACTAGAAAATGTGAATTGATGACTTGAAAAAGGTCAAGTGTTGTCACTTGAAATATGAATTCATGACTTGAAAATGGTTTACTATTGTCACTTGAAATGTGAATTAGAGACATGAAAAGGGTTAAGTGTAGTCACTTGAAATATGAATTTGTGACTTGAAAATGATCAAGTGTAGTGTTTTGAAATGTGTTCTAGTAACTTCAAAATGATCAAGTGTAGTCACTTGAGAAGTGAATTAGTGACTTGAAAATGGTTTAGTGTAGTTACTTGGAAGGTGAACTTGTGTTTTAAAATTAGTAAAGTGTAATCACTTGAAAATGTGAATTCATAACTTGAAAATGGTTTAGAGTTATCACTTGAAATGTGAATTCCTAACTTGAAAATGGTTTACAATTGTCACTTGAAATTTGAATTAGAGAATGAAAATGGTTAAGTGTAGTCACTTGAAATATGAATTTGTGACTTGAAAATGATCAACTGTAGTGTTTTGAAGTGTGTACAAGTGGCTTCAAAATGATCATGTGTAGTCACTTGAGAAGTTGATTAGTAACTTGAAAATTATTTAGTGTAGTTACTTGAAAAGTGAATTCATGACTTGAAAATGATTTACTGTTGTCACTTGAAATGTGAATTAGAGGCATGAAAATGGTTAAGTGTAGTCACTTGAAATATGAATTTGTGACTTGAAAATGGTTTAGTGTAGTTACTTAAAAAGTGAAATTGTGTATTGTAATTAGTAAAGTGTAATCACTTGAAAATAGTCAAGTGTTGTCACTTAAAATGTGAATTCATGACGTGAAAATGGTTTCGTGTTGTCACTTAAAATGTGAATTAGAGACGTGAAAATGGTTCAGTGTAGTCACTTAAAATATAAATTTGTGACTTGAAAATGATCAAGTGTAGTCACTTGAGAAGTGAATTAGTGACTTAAAAATTGTTTATTATAGTTACTTAAAAAATGAACTTGTGTTTTGAAATTAATAAAATGTAATCACTTGAAATGTGAATTCATAATTTTATGTACAGATTATTAAACAAGGTTAAAAGTTAAACACCTCGAAAAATGATTTTATGTGTGTGACTTATTTACGTTCTTTAGGTCCATAGAGGGTCATTTGCACTTTTCTCATATTATAATGAGATGGTATTTAATTTTATTTTTCAGTATAAATAACTTTTTCATATGGTATAAATTTATATTTTAAAATTATAATATTTTATGATTTATATTTTGTATTCTAAAGAACTTATATTTTGTTCGACATTTTAGTGTAAAAATTAAACATTAATATTTCTCCATTTTATTTTATATGTCATCTTTTAATTTTTAATCTCTTTAAAAAAGAATATCATCTTATTATAATTAAATATAATTTAATTTTAAAATTCTACTTAGAGACTTAATAAATTGTTTTGCCATCACACAAATATCTAACGAATTCTATTAGATCACAATTTTTTTCTTAAATATTATGTCAAGTCAAACGGTGTCATAAAATGAGACGGATGAATACAAAAGCCAAATATCAATTCATTATTAGGCCGGAATGGGTCACGACCCGCCCCATTGATATTGCATAGAATAAATCTGACACTATGATTATTGATGAATAAATTAAATAGGAATTAGCCGAATGAAAAATAAGGATTTAAATACATAATGTATCCTAAGCCAAATTAATTTGGAGTTAATGGAGGAGGGCAAATCAATTGATCAACCATTATAATTTTTAGTGTTTTTTGTTTTCAGTTGTAATTACATACGATGGCTCTTCCAAGTTCACTATTAATTTTCCCCTTCCAACTGTTGATGGGTTGTTGAAAATACTTTGTTTGATTTGCAAAAATTGAAGGAGTTGATTGAAATGAAATTTCGGGATTGGTATCTCAAAATTGTTGTTGTTTCCGCCATGATTGGAGGTTCCATGGAGTTCTTCGTGATTAAGACTGGCTTTTGTATGCATTTCTCTCTCCTCTACTACAAACTTCATTATGTTCTCATGTATGATTATCTTGCCCATAATTGATTTATGAAAAATAAAGAAATACTAAATCTTTATTTCATTAAAAAAGATTAAAAATGAGAGAGATTTGATGTTTGAATTTCGCAATGCCACTCATCTTCGAAATATTTAGATTTTTAATCATGAAGGGAATCCTTGGTCTGACACTTCCCCAACCCCGTGCATAGCAGGAGTTTTAGTGCACCGGGCAACCTTTTAAAAATAAAATCTTGATAACATGAGATTAGAATTAAATGGAGCCGAATTCACTTGGCTAGAGATAGATAATAATATAGCCAACCCTACTAATTTGTGATTTGAGGTTCAGTTATTGATTGATATCATAATTTATACTAACAGGGATTCATGGCAATCACCCCTTACGTCCTAGAGTTACTCTCATTGAACTTTAGATCTTACTTACAGTAAAAACCTAATTTTGTTATTTTCTCCCCTTCTTTGTGTCCTTACTAATGATAACAGATTAATCTTTATATATCCACATTTTGGAGGTTTGCTTAATTTTTGCCAGTTTTTCTCCATGAAAAAAGTGTGTTGCTTATCTTATACCAATTTGTATCATATGATAAGATAACTATTTTAGAAGCAGAAAAGAGAGCCTATGAGAATTCTCTCGAAATCAAGGCTGTCAGAGACGCTCTTAATCCATGGAGACATCAGGATGCAGAAGCAAGAAAGAATGCTTAGCTCTGTCACTTCTATTAGAGAATTATAAGGTAATTGCTAGTTGCTAAAATTCGCAGAGAAGGTTCTTTCTAATTTTTGTTACTGAATTGTAAGGCAAGTCCTGATTGTTATACAATAAGATGAATGCAGTGTATAGGCCTAATTCAAACAAGAAGACAACAGAATGATTTAGTCAAACACCACCATGTTTGATCGGTCTCACAACCAAAATAACAGATTTCCTTGATATATTAATTGGTTTTTGCATCTTCTTAAATGTTGAAAATTTACTAAAAGTAACCACATGTGGTAAGTTCAAGTTGTTGTAGTCAAAAGGTAGGGAACTGTTTACCAGTTAAGGATGAAACTTATCTATTAGAATGAAGAGAAGTGACGAGAAGTTCTATATATTGCTTATCGTTGACCTGTGAAGATTATTTCACACTGTGGGACTATTGTCAATGTTATATTCATGAAATTGTGACTTTACAGGCAACTCAGGAATTTGCTTTGAAGGAAAACATCCCTGGCAGATGTTTCTTTGAGCTTGCTCCTATTCGTATTTCTCACGGGTGTTGCTAGCATGCCACTGCTGATTATTTCACAAGCATGGTGGTCACTTTATTTAACAAGTGATGGAAAAGTTCTATGAAGGCAATAGAGCATTTATCAAAATGTAGATCTTGTGGAACCAAACTTGTTTATTTTCCTTTCTCTAGATGTTTTGTGCTTTGCTTTTTTGGATCTACATGTGTATGCGAAATAATCAGTTGCACCTTTGGAGAAGTGGACTAGGCAGTTGTTTGATTATATGTATTTATTCCACTAATATTTATGTTTTTTAGTTCTTCTTTTGTGTGTGAGGGGGGGAAGTGAAGAGGATGGCGTGCAAGTGGAGTGGAGGATTGGTTTATTTCATTATTTTCTCTCATATTTTCTTAAATTATTGAACCATGGAAGATTGATCGTGGTCTTCTTCATTTTATGTCAGAGCTCAAGAATATGGTAAGGAATGGCTGCCTCATGATCCAAGATTTATTAGCTATTCACTACGAATATCAACCTTAGTAAATGAAAATTGCATCTAAAGTGATATTAAAGCTGGAGAACTTAACATCTCCCTTTGAATACTTTTGGACTAATGAAATGGTGCACTTTATTTAGTTTAATTAATTTTATGAACTTTGTACAGAGTGAAGTGTTGGCCACTTAAGAATTTCCACATCCAAAAGTTGACAGTGACGGAGATGAGGATGTTGAGATGGATGTGTGGACTTCTAATAGATATAGAGATAGAAATGAGGCTATTCATGAGAAGGTGAGAGTGATTTCAGTAGAAGACAAGATGCAAAAAGTGAGGTTGTGATGGTTTGGGTAAGTGATTGGGAGGGGCACGAATGCTCCAGTATGAAGTTACGAGAGGCTTCCTATGGATGGTTTTAGGCATGATAGAGGAAGATCGAAGAAATATTAGAGGGGATGTGGAATAATATGAAGTAGGATGTGACCAATTTTGTGACAAAGTGCATGGTGTGTCAATAAGTCAAGGTTGAACACTTGAGACTCGAAGGGTTATATCAAGAAATTGAGTTGCCTGTGTGAAAGTGAAAAGTGATTAATATGAATTTCGTTATCAGTCTTTCTTAATCGTGAAATCAGTTCTATTCAATTTGGGTCATTGTGGATAGGAAGACTAAGTCTGCTCACTTTCTACCGATGAGGACTAATTTTTTGGAAGAGAATTATGCCAAGTTGTTTCTTGGAGAGATCGTGAAGTTGCATGGTTTTCCAATTTCTATTATTTTTAATTGTGGTACTTAGTTCTAATCTCACTATTGCCATTCATTTCAAAGAGGTCTGGGAACAAAGGTGGGCCTAAGTACTACTTTCCACCTGTAGTTGGATGGGCAAGCAGAAAGGACTATTCAGACACTGGAGGATATTCTTAGAGCATGTTTGCTTGACTATGGTGGTATTTGGGATATCATTTACCTCTTATAAAGTATGCGTATAATAATATCTACCACTCTAGTATTGAGATGGCTCTGTTTGAGGCCTTGTATGGTAGGATGTATTGTTTTAATATTGGGTGGTATAAAGTTGGTGAAAATAAGTTGTTTGGCCCCAACTTAGTTTACTGTAACGCCCCAATTTTTCAATAACCGGAACACCACACGGTGCTCATAATCCCGAAGGACCATAAGCTAACCCTTTTCTGGTACCTACTGCAATAACTGTATAAAAATACTAAATAATACGGAAAACTAGCAGAAACTTGCCATAAGGTACAAATACTAAAATAAAACTGAATAAAGTCTATCAACATCAAAAATAAAACAACTGTCTGTATAACTAGTCTAAAAAACTCTGTAGTCTAAAAGCCTCTAAACTTTCTGAATAAGGAGTTGATGGGACATGTCCCCAACTAACTCCAAATACTGAAATACTAAAAATAGTAATAAAATGAAATAAGAACCATCCTCGAATGATGAGAAATCACTACTAGGTCTACTGTTGCTGACTGGATTTGATCTACTAGGGGTTCTCTGGAACTCATGCTTCTGAACCTATGGAGTAAAGTAAAATACCATAGCGCAAATGCGTCAGTACGATTGAATGTACTAGTATGCAAAATGAGGTAAGGCTAAATTCAAGAGATTATGCATGATCAATACTGACTAAATAATCTGAGTATGTTGAATGAGGACGTGTGCATGAATGCATAAACCATAACTGAAATCATAGAAATACTGAATACTGACTTCTAAATACTGCTTTACTGACATCTGAGATTACTAACAATGGGATACTGAATAACTAAATATACTAAGGATAATAACTGAGTACCAAGGTTGAGATCAGTCCTATCTAGTGGGTGATCTCTGATCTTAGTGATAATAAGAATACTTAACTGAGTCTGTTTATACTAAAACTAATTGACTAAAGCTGAGATCAAACCCTATCTAGCAGGTAGTCTCTGAATCTATTGGTAATAATACTTGATTAAATGAACCTGATATCAAGCCTATCTAGCGACGGACCTCTGAATTTGTAAGTAATAATACTTGATGGCCTGTATCTAACAGCCTTGACTTCTATAATACTAAACTGAGTTCTTTCTTGAAGACTGAGACTGATGTTGAAACTGTGGGAAGTAATCATCTAACCGACATGCCCCTTCTAACTAAGTTGTGGTCTAATCTGTAACCCCAGTTGGAAGGGTATCAGTACCGTGCCATGGGTAAAGACAACTTTACGTAACCCTCATCTATCAGGTACTCTTAACGAGAATGGTGGAGCACTCATCTAACAGGTCAAGCCACCTCATCAACCCTTATTTAAGTAGTTTGATGTCTCAACCTACGCTGGCTACGTAGTTTTGGAGCACAAGAATTACTTCTAAGAATCATATCCTCTACTAGTAGACTCGGTGCTGAATACTACTCCCATCTGAAAGACCCTGAACTGATTTTTCCTGTTAGATTGTACTAGACAGAACTGGATCTTGTACTGATCATACTGATTAACTAAGCTAAGCTGAGTTCACTTGATTCCAAAAATTGACAGAATATTACTGGAGTTCGTTATCTGACTGAATGCTACTAAGTTCTTAGTTAAATACTTGATTTCTACTGAGGCCTGAACTGAATACTTGAATACTTGAATACTACTAAGATCTGAGCTGAGTACTAAACTGAAGATGGAATGCTTATAATACTGAAATTACTGGGACTTCCTAAGTTCTATAAATGATTGATTTCTAAGAATCGTAGCACAACTGAGATAATCTTGAGACTAACTCGGCTCTAGAAAAATAGCTAAATTTCAGGTATAAATACCCTCAGGACTCGATAACATAAAAGTAAAACATAACCATACTTGAATAATCATGACCATGTACTTTCATTCACCATTATAATCATTAAATCATCTCTTCAAGCACTTGGAAATCATAAACATGTAGTAGTATAGGGAGACATGTTATTGGCTCATACACCATTCAACAAGGTCTTGCATCAAACACTTAACATGCATTAAAGGGCACATAATTGGGGAATTTCATGCTAACATGTCATATAATTCATTCACTAAGGTTTTTTAAAAAACACTTGGCATGCATGGGCTTATCCATAGTTGGGGATTTCTTGCCAACATGATATCATGACCCTAATTCTTTCACATAAGAATTTTATCAAACATATGGGGAGCATGCTTTGGTTATCCAATAATTTCTACATCTAATTATCATAAATACATCAATCAACATGCAACTTCAAGGGGCTTTCTCATGAATATCATATAATTATCACATACTAGGATCAAAGCTTAGAACTTTATATCTAAATCATGAATTAAAACTCCACAACACCTAATCATGAACTTCAATCCACATAAATCATGAAATTTCATCAAAACATAAACTTTATAATCTTAAAAAGAGTTCTTGAACTTCTTGGGTAGAAGGAACCCAAGAATCAACATTACATACCTTACTATATGATCCTTGAAAGATTAGCGGTGGAACTTTGATGATTTGCGTCTTGAATTAAAAACCCTAATACTTGTTCTTGAGATGTTTTGAGGGAAGAGAGTATGTTTTGGTTATTTTGGGGCTAAATTTAGTGTTATTGGGGTTAAATAGGGGTGGGAAAATGACCTAAATGCCCCTCTGAATACGGTTCTTAAATACTAAAAATTGACTCATCGATGCTACGACCGACGGCGCGCGTCAGTTTATCAACACTATAACCGACATCGCGCGTTGGTTCATCGACACTATAGCCGACGTCATGCGTCAAGTTTGCATCAACTCACTGGAAATTGCACTGGGAGATGGGAAAAATATTAACCAATGCGATGGATGATGCGGCGCACCAAGATCGTGTTGGTCCACTGTTTTGGGATTCCAAACATGGACTAAACCAGGGCCAAAAATTCTAAAACTTGTCCGAGGACACCTACTGACATACCTAATAATGAATTAACTTAAAATTTGATATTTAAAGGTTGTAAAGGTCACTAAATAATTCATCAAAGTTTGAAGGCTTATGAAATGATGAAAGTTTCAACACTTAGTCAAATTTTCGAAGTGTTAAGGTTTTCTTTGCATGCTTTAACAGCTTTAACGACTATGAAATTTTACGGGGTATTACATTGTCTCCCCTTTAGGAACATTCGTCCTCGAATATGACTGACTAAGCTGAGATTTATGATAGAATGAACTTACTATGGAGACGAGAACATCTGAAAATAGCTATACGATAGGAAATACTGATATTCTGAGTTCTTATACTAAACATGTATATATGATGCATGGGATACACGATTGAACTACTAATAACCTGAATT
This sequence comes from Capsicum annuum, assembly GCF_002878395.1. Classification (NCBI taxonomy): domain Eukaryota; kingdom Viridiplantae; phylum Streptophyta; class Magnoliopsida; order Solanales; family Solanaceae; genus Capsicum; species Capsicum annuum. The sequence goes on along the minus strand of NW_025890500.1, from coordinate 16,761 downwards.
CTCATAATGGTCATGCATATCTGATGCATGAATAAATGACTTATAAATGCATGACTGAAATTACTGATAAGTCGCGCTTCTTCTACTTAACATACATGTCTAATGCATGAATACTTGAATGAACTGACCTTTAAATGCTTGACTAAATGATAACTGGTACTAAATTTGTGAGAAACACCTGAACATATAGCTGAATGGATTAAATACATGAAGGCATCGAGGAGTTATGGGGTATCTCCTCCTTGGGATACTATGTCCCTCTAAGAATGCTTATTTTACTGATATACTGGGGCGATGCATAGGGCATCTACGGACTGGATCATAACTGAACCTCGGGAGTCTGAAACTAATGCATGATGCATGAACTGAGTTATACTTGCAACTACAAGGAGGTTCTACCTTAGAATAGTTACATTTTTTGAGATTTCAGATAACATGAATAGATGAAAAGATGAGAAAACAAACTGTACGAATCTGACTGCTTGACTTCTAAACTGACTTACTGGCTTTACTAACTAACTCATACTGAGAACTTATGCTTAATTGGAGTACTTCTTCTATACTTTCTCAACTACACTCTCCACTTAGCTTCAAGTCGTCACCATAAGTCTATGAACACTTTACTAAACTCTAAACTGAACCACAATTAATCTACTCTAGAGTTTGGGGTACAATAATGTATATAAATGATAACTCATCTTGAAAGACTGCACCTGAAAGTATAAAACTCACTGCTAATACTATCACTTGGGGTACAACTATTAACTTCCTTTAGTTCTTGCAATCATCGTCACATACTTACACTCTTCTCTACACGTGTTTGTCTCATTAAATGCATCATCTACTTCTACTTCTTCATAGACTACTAATATCACATCTTCTAACTCACATACACACTTTCATACTTAGTTTCAAATCAATAAACTTAAGTTCTTACATACACTATTCAAGCCTACTCAAATTTTTGAGATATATCTAGCCTCTTACTCATGAACATAACATCCAAGCCTATCTTCATGACTGAAGCCTCATATAAAAAAGCATGTAACAACCCTTTCTTAACATGAAACATTTACCCTTTCCCATCTAAGCAACTATACATCACTAAGGAGGGTTAACTGAAAGGTTAGGAGAAGCCTTAGGATCTAAATGAGCATAAACATAAAGATGAAAGACTCATAACGTACTGAGATACTAAGAAAAAGCATAGGATAACGTACGAATAGAATTTATGATTGTAGAATTGGCATGTAATGCATGAGTAGATATCGTGATAACTGAAGTACAAAAATTTACACTGATATGAGCATGGGTTGGGAATCATCCTCCCCTATTGTTGTTTTACACATACACTGAAATTACTGCTGGAATTTGAAAGCTTGAATTGGTTACTTGTTGGACCATCTCCCACTTGGCTTAAAGCCATCATTCTAAAACTGTGAACCACTTTAGATAAACTCAAAATCAAACTGAAGCCACATTACTCTAGGGTCTGAGATACAATAATACTTATAAACACTGAACTCATCCTAAAGGACTACTCTTGATAACATAAGGTCCACTGTTTGTACATTCTTTTGATGCATAGTTCTTAGTTTTCTATAGCCCCACAATCGTCATATAGAAACATCAAGATCGGCTACTTAGAATTTTTAACTCTCCTTTCTACCACCTCAATCCTCAAAGATTCAAACTTAGATTTATCACTTAATATGGGTATCTCTAAACCCTCAATAAACCATACCATTACAAATCAACAAACTTAAATTCTTCTCTTGCATACATCATTCCAAGCCTACTGATTCACCTTTCATACCACTAGCCCCAAGAATGCAATATCTACTAAATTTGGGTAATGTTATACCTATTATGCTACTGCTAAACTTCTAAATTCATACTTCTAACTCTAGGTCATATGTTATCATAGGATGCTGAGGAGGGATCGAGAAGCATATCTGACTTTGGCTAAATACACAATTTTCATGAATCATAAATAAAATATTTCATACTTTGGAACATCAGGGGATTGATAGGATACTGTCAAGCCTACATGTAATCTCATAACTATCTGAGAAAATCTTTAGCTATAAGGATTTAAGCTTGATTGTTTCCATTACCTTGAAAACAAGGCAAGACTTGCATAAATAGAGAAAGATGAGAATCTATATAACTTTTTTATAGGACCTTTCTATAGCACGATCTGAGAATGAAAGAAGGGAAGCTTCTCCTAAAACATCTTATAGCCTCTTGTACATAAATATGGCACGCAACACACCCATGCATAAGCCTCTACTAGATGTGGCTTTCAGACTTCCTAAGACACTATTGAACCTTAGGCTCTGATACCAAGTTTGTAACGTCTCGATTTTTCTATAATTGGAATTCCACACTGTGCTCATAATCCAGAAGGACTACGAGCTAACCCTTATCTGGTACCTACTGCAATAATTGTATAAAAATATTGAATAATGCAAAAAACTAGCAGAAAATTGCCATAACGTACAAATACTAACATAAAAATTAATAAAGTCTATCAACATCAAAACTAAAATAACTGTCCTTACAAGTAGTCTGAAAAACTCTGTAGTCTGAAAACCTCTAAACTATCTAAATAAGAAGTTGATGGGACATGTCCCCAACTAACTTCTATTACTAAAATACTGAAACTAGTAATAAAATGAAATAAGAACCATCCTTGAATGATGAGGACTCACTACTAGGTCTGCTGCTGACTGGATCTGATCTATTAGAGGTGCTCTGGAACTCATGCTTCAGAACCTATGGCAGAAAGTAAAACACCATAGCACAAACGCATCAGTACAATTAAATATAATGGTATGTAAGATGAGGTAAGGCTAAATACAAGGGATTATGCATGATCAATACTAACTAAATAATCAGAGTATGCTGAATGAGGACGCGTGCATGAATGCATAAACCATAACTGAAATCAAAGAAATACTGAATACTGACTTCTGAATACTGCTTCACTGACATCTGAGATTACTAACAATAGGATACTGAATAACTAAATATACTAAGGATAATAATTGAGTACCAAGGTTGAGATTAATCCTATCTAGCGGGTGATCTCTGAACTTAATGATAATAAGAATACTTAACTGATTCTGTTTATACTAATACTAATTGACTGAAGCTGAGATCAAACCCTATCTAGCAGGTGGTCTCTGAATCCATTGGTAATAACACTTGATTAAATGAACCTGATATCAAGCCTATCTAGAGGCGGACCTCTGAATTTGCAAGTAATAATACTTGATGGCATGTATCTAATAGTCTTGACTTCTATAATACTAAGCTAAGTTCTTTCTTGAAGACTGAGACTAAAGCTCAAACTGTAGGAAGTAATCATCTAACCGACATGCCCTTTCTAGTTAAGTTGGGGTCCAATCTGTAACCCCATTTAGAAGGGTGTCAGTACTATACCATGGGTAAAGACAAATTTACGTGACCCTCATCTACCAGGTACTCTTAATGAGAATGGTGGAGCCCTCATCTAATAGGTCAAGCCACATGATCAACCCTTATCTAAGTGGATTGATGTCTCAACCTACGTTGGCTATGTAGTTCTAGAGCGCAAGAATTTCTTCTAAGAATCATACCCTCTACTAGTAGGTAAGTTCCCATCCTTGAGCTCACTCGATGCTGAATCCTTCTCCCATCTAAAAGACCCTGAACTGATTCTTCTTCTTAGATTGTACTAGACAGAACTGGATCTTGTACTGATCATACTGATTAACTGAGCTAAGCTGAGTTCACTTAATTCTGAAGACTGGCAGAATATTACTGGAGTTCATTATCTGAATGAATGCTACTAAGTTCTGAATTGAATACTTGATTTCTACTGAGGCCTGAACTGAATACTTGAATACTACTAAGATCTGAGTTGAGTACTGAACTGAAGATGGAATGCTTATAATACTAAAATTACTAGGACTTCCTAAGTTCTGTAACTGACTGATTTCTAAGAATCATAGCACGACTGAGATAATCTTGAGACTAACTCGGCTCTAGAAAAATAGCTAAAGTTCGGGCATAAATACCCTCAGGACTCGATAACAGAAAAGTAAAATATAACCATACTTGAATAATAATGACCATGGACTTTCATTCACCATTATAATCATTAAAGCATCTCTTCAAGCACTTGGAAATCATAAACATGTAATAGTATAGGGAGACATGCTATTGGCTCATACACCATTCAACAAGGTCTTGCATCGAACACTTAACATGCATTAAAGGGCACATAATTAGGGAATTTCATGCTAACATGTCATAATTCATTCACTAAGGCTTTTTAACAAACACTTGGGATGCATCGGCATATACATAATTGGGGATTTCATGTCAACATGCTATCATGACCCTAATTCTTTCACATAAGAATTTTATCAAACATATGGGGAGCATGCTTTGGTTATCCAACAATTTCTACATCTAATTATCATAAATACATCAATTAACATGCAACTTCAAGGGGTTTTCTCATGAATATCATATAATTATCACATACTAGGATCAAAGCTTAGAACTTTATATCTAAATCATGAATTAAAACTCCACAACACCTAATCATGTAATTCAATCCACATAACTCATGAAATTTCATCAAAACATAAACTTTATAATCTTAAAAAGAGTTCTTGAACTTCTTGGGTGGAAGGAACCCAAGAATCAACATCCGCATACCTTACTATATGATCCTTGAAAGATTAACGGTGGAACCTTGATGATTTGGATCTTGAATTAAGAACCCTAATACTTGTTCTTAAGAGATTTTAATAGAAGAGAGTATGTTTTGGTTATTTTAGGGTTGAGTTTGGTGTTATTGGGGTTAAATAGGGGTGGAAAAATGACCTAAATGCCCCTCTGAATATGGTTCTTAAAGACTGAAAACTAACTCACTGACGCTACAGTCAATGCGGCATATTGGTTCATCGACGCTATAGCCGACGTTGTGCGTCAGTTCATCAGCGCTATAGCCGACGCTGCACATTGAGTTTGTGCCAGTTCACTGGAAATTGCACTGGAAGCTGGAAAAAATATTAACCAATGCGATGGGTGATGCGGTGCGTCAAGATCGCATTGGTCCACTATTTTGGGATTCCAAACATGGTCTAAATGAGGTCCAAAAATTTTGAAACTTATTCGAGGACACCTACTGATATACCTGATCATGAATCAACTAAAAAATCAATATTTAAAGGTCAGAAAGGTCATAAAATAATTCATCAAAGTTTGAAGAATTATGAAATGGTGAAAGTTCCAACACTTAGTCAAATTTTTTAAGTGTTAAGCCTTTCTTTGCATGCTTTAACGACTCTAGCATATAGGAAATTTTATGGGATATTACATTTACCAAGCCATGGAGAAGGTGAAAGTGATTCGATATAGGCTTAAGACCACCAAAAGTAGCCAAAAGTTTTATGCAAATGTGAGGCATAAAGAGTTGAAGTTTGCGGTGGATGATTGGGTGTTCTTGAAGGTTTCTCCCATGAAGAGAATGATGTGGTTTGGTAAGTAAGAAAAGTTCAGTCCCCTTTATATTGATCCGTACTTAGTTTTAAAGAAAGTTGGTAGTGTTGCGTATGAGTTGGAGTTGCCTTCTAGTTTGAGCTCCATTCATTCGATAATTCATGTCTCAATGTTGAGAAAGTTCGTGGATGATCCTTATATGGTTTTCCCTTTGGAGGGGTTAGGTATTTTGGATTACTTGTCTTATGAGGAAGTTCTGGTTAAAATTTTGAATCGGCATGTTCGTAGGTTGCGAAGGAAGGATGTGGCTTCTGTAAAGGTTCTTTGGAGAACTAAAAGGTTGAAGGGTCCACTTGGGAATCTAAAGATTACATGAAGTCCAAGTATTCATTCTTTTTCCCCATTTCGATTATTCGTGCTTAAGGTATGTGTATTTTTAACATCTTTATTTTTGGACTTTGTTAAAGGAAATTGCGATTCCTTGACATTTTTGTTTTTTGACTTTGTTAAAGGGAAGTGTGGTGGTTAGTAGTGGTAAATCATGCTTACAATTGCCTTGACTCATCATTCGAGAAGGAATGATTCAAGTGGGGGAGAATTGAAACACCTTGAATTTTGGCCCTTGCAAAATTCTTGAGCTTTGAGCTCACTACCTTGGTCGTGGTACAAGTCATAAGGTATGGTTACGGGTCGTATGGACCCCGGTTGTAACCAAAATAGAAATTTAGTGGTTAAGTTCTGCTCAGAGTATGAGTGACTCACTAAGAGCCAAAAGGATATGTTACGAGTAGTAGGTTCAAATCGTAGGGTGTCTAGTGTTCAACCCATTTGGGTTCTATTTTAGATACGACTAGACCCTATGAGTCAGAAGGTCTTGATACGAGTCCTAGTCCTCAGTCGTAAGGTGAACAGTGTATAAGGGTCCTAATTACTATCTTGGTTACGATTCGTGATCACGAGTCATACAGTGTGGTTACAAGTCAAAGGGTTGACTCGCAATCAAAGACGGACCTTTTTTAATTTTTAAATTGAGGGCATTCTAGACATTTCTCCTCTTGCCAAACTTAAAACCCACATCCTACTAACTTTTATTAGGGTATCTTTTTCCCTCATAAATACATCAAATAACCTCTCAAACACTCTCAAATCCTCAAGGTCAAGAACACTTAAGGTTTTCAACAAGCTAATCAATTAGGGCTTTCAAGTATGATTTCTCTCTGTACTTCTTGGTGATTAAGGTATGTTACTCTTCCATCGTTGTTATTTTATTAAAATCTTATGTTTTAAGGTATAGTTTTTATGGTATTATTATGATTTTGAAATAAGGGTTGAGGTTTTTTGTGAGGTTTTTTGAAAGCTTATTGTTGAACAACTTTTTCCATAGTTTGATTTTGATTATTCATGCTTTAAATATATTTTTGAACATGTGGCTGCATAGGTATGGTGAATGAACTTGAAAATTGTTATTTCTTAAACTTGTGACTCTCAAAGTGGTTATGACCCCAACCGTATATTGTGAAAATGACTTTTAGTTATGAGAAATGTGGGAATTTGAACTGTTGAATTATGGTGTTGAATTGAACCCTATGAAATTGTGTTTTCACAAACTATTGCTTTAATAAACAAAAGGAGATCGAGATATTCCTCCAAATTGATTTTATGAACCAAATGTGGGTGTGGTGTTCCCCCAGGTTAAACATGATTGTAATGGTATGGAGTTAAAGTTATAAGTGAAGGGTATCATGATACCCGTGTGTCCCTTAACGGTTGATTCATTAATCAATAATTGGGATTATGTGCAACTTATTTTAAATTGGGCTTAATGGAGGTTACATAGTGATGTCGTGAAGGTGTGGGTCTTGGATGACTTGTACTGGAAACTCGTATTTTTCGACATGAGGTTTGGTATTGATGACCTGTGTGCATGAGTCATACTTGACATATTTTAGGACAACAAATTGCTTGGACAACTTAGTTTTTCCTTGGATTTTCTTTGGTACGTGCGGCTAACACGCACCGTGTACCTTTCAGTAGGGGAAGCTAAACCCATATAATCCGTGAGTGCCTATTATGATGGTTGAGATATATAGTCAAGGATAAAAGTTTTACTTCATGATTAAACTTGTTTCCTATCCCAGCATGATATATATATATATGTAATTGCACATGGTTATGTGCATAGGTTTGACTTGGTTTTGAATTGATGGCATTACATTATATTTATCCCTGAGTGCATGCTAGTGCTCACCCCATTAACCATCTCTGAATGCTGCATTCCCATGCTATGTAGGTACCGGAGCAACTTTTACTTTTCCTATGCAGAGTTAGATGGATCAGCCCGGTTCGTTAGTCTTTAGTGGTGAAGTGGTGAGCTTCCATTCCTCAGGAAAACTTAGTCATTTCATCAATTTCTTTCCATAATTTAGAATAAAAGAGTTCACATTAACATTATCATTGTGATTGTCACTATCAATATCGGGTACATATCTCGACATTTTATTGGTACTCATTTGGTAGAGGCTTTGTTTGAACTAATGTGGATATGGATAGTATGGTAAGGTTTGGTTGGTTTGGTTTGTTGGTTTGGTTATAGACATATCCTAATCCTAAACTTGATAAATTTTGATTTTCTTATCTTGTTATATGTTCGCAATTCATCCAACATGGGGTGTATGGTGGTTGGTTGCATTGGTATTGGGGGTGGTCTTTGGTCCTTGTTGGACTTGAGATACTCGACACGGCCAGGCCCTAGTTTGGGTCATGTCACCTAATGTGTTCCAATAAAATCTATAAAGACAGTAAATAATGAATGCAATAATTTTACGTAAAAAATACCCGGCTCACAGAAGGTGTAAAAAATCACGATCCGAACCTCTACAAGATTTAACCCCAACTTCACTAAACACAATGAGTCTCTCAACAAAAGATTATAAACTCTTTAACCTAAGAAATTATAAACTCTAATTCCTAATGTTCAACAATCTCCCTAGAAGTTGAAACTCACTTCAAGTTTCCCCACTTGAAAATCAGATTACACAACTCTAGCAACCCTAGGAGCTAACTCTAATTCCTAAAAACGCACAAACTTCTCAAGGTTTATGTTTCCAAGTCTTTGAGTCATCCCAACTCGAAGACTAAATTCCTAAACCATTTTATAACATAATGACATTAAGAAAGTATGAAAATTACAACTCAATAAACTTCCTAAAACATATTAACTAGAATAGAATACTGTTACACACATGGATGAAACAGGTTCTTCAATCTAGTTCCTCAATCTGGTTCACTGTATTAGGTTGCACTTCAAAAGCTAGGTAGAACTCTCTCAAATATTGTTCTTACCTATTTGTTCGTGTTCTCCCTTTTTTCCTCTTAGTATTTGTGCAAAAATTTTGTTTTGAAAATTCTTGAATATAAACTTTCAATTGATCTTCAGAACCAAGTAGATTTTCAACTCCACAAGGACTCCCATTCTTCTTGGACTCTCTTATTGAGTGTTTTAGTCAAACACTAACTCTTCTTTTCAGCACATGATGATCTTCTAGTGTTTATCTGAAGTAAAAAATTTCTTTCCTTTATTTTGCTCATAGGATTTATCCACAAAATGCCCTATTGCAAGTTGAACTCTTTTGAAGCAGTTTTTCATGAACCAACTACGCTTAGTTGTTCCATATCCTCTTGTCAATCATCAAAACTTCACAAGTCTTAACATAAATAAAATAAAAATAGAACTCCCCAATTAAACAAAAAAGTCAAAGAAGTTTGTTAGAAGTTGGAATCCTTAATTTGAATCAATAGATAAGATCAACTTAATAAATTATGATCTTAAGTATTTTTTATGAAACGGATTTCCTAATTATGCTAGATGTTGAACAACTTAAAATTTCATAAATAATGTAGATGTATCATTTGGACTATTATTATTTCAATTAATTATTGGCTGAGAGAATGAATGCGATCAAACAACCACATTAGACTGTTATTTCTTCTTTAATCAAACAAGCTACATTTAAAGCTTGACTATTAATTATTAGAGATTCTTTAATTCTAGTGTTATTGTTTCAAATATTTCGCGTCAAAAGGAAAAATTTCAATGAGTTTCAAAGTTAAGGTTCTCTCAATGGTTAAAACTGTGATAGAATTGATCAATAAAATTTATTTTAAAAAAAAATATTAAATAATCATCCAATCAAGCACTTAAATAAGAATATTCATCGAATATATATATATATATATATAAATAAATTATACAATTGTGTATATATAATTATGCCAATATGAGCAAGTCAAGTATCTTTATGGCAGGTATTACTGAGCCAGTTAAGGATCAAATTCTTAAAAAAAAATAGGCTTTACTGAAAGCAAATTTCCTATAAGATATCTTGGATTGCCTTTGTCATCAAAGAAATGGAGCAAATTGGTGTGTCAACAGCTAGAGAATAAAATCACTTGGGCCTTTACGTCAAAAATACTCTTTATCCAAACTATTTTTTCAAATACCCACAAGTTTTAAATCCCTTGCCAAATATCCACTTAATTCCACCTCACCATCAACTTTTCCAACTTAACAATTTCAGCTCCAACCTTTATAATAATTCACTTTAACCCAATACTTCCAACTTAATAAATTCACCCACAAGTTTCTAATAATACACTTCAACCCACTCCATAATCCATCACTATATATATAAAAATAATATCTAGGTTTCCAAAAAGATTAAAAAAAATAATTCCAAAAGCTAAAAATAGAAAAGTGGTTATTTTTCCCACCAAAAAGTTCCGATTCCGGCCATTTTTTCGACGTTATTTTCTGGCGATCAGCTGTAAATTAGTCCACAAACATCATAAGCTTGTCCAATGCATCCATTTTTACCCCATTTGTTTCCTATCTTCTCAAACACACTTTCCACCATTGTTAAAAAGCTTTAAATCACTCACATTACTCAAAACCACTTTAGAAAGCGCATTACAGCAGCTCAGGTGACTCCAAGTTCATTTCTTTATTCCATAAACCCAACAATCATTGATTACAAGCAATATTTATAATTTCAAGTATTTGTACAGAAATCTGCGCAATCATCGACCCGTCCTCGCCAGTCATCGACCGTGCATACAACACGACATAGATCATAAGCATAATCTACCATCAACCGAAGCTTAATTCTAGGATGTCTATTGTAGAATTTTTTTCTGGTTTCTACTGATTTCATGGGAGAATGGGCGGAGACTTCGAAATGTTGGAAATGGAGATCATTTACCAAGGTGACAATTCCCATTCCTGCTCGCCGCAACAGTTCGTACGACAAATTTATTGTAAGCGTAATACAGAGCGGGGATCTAGATTGCACGCCGAGCGATGTGGTGATTAGTTATGTAATGCATTCGAGGGAAAAGGTGAATCCTACGATCATAAATAGCGATGTATGTATGCTGATGTACATAATGGATACTGATACAGATGGCTTTAGGCCAATTTTGAGGATAAATATGGTTGAGAGGTCCTTTGAAGGACCGCTGAATTCATCAGCACTCCCACCACAGCGCCCGGCGTCGATGATGATTTGATTGATAATGATTTGAATGATTACGAGAACGATGTCGATGATACAATTAATATGGAAGATTATTCTATGCATATGGAAGACTTTTCATCAGACCCTCAAGATGATGAAGATGATCGTGAAACATAATTACAAGAAGGATACTCCTTCACCAATGGAACCAATTTCTATTGTGGTCAAACATTCACCGATAAAAAAGAGCTGAAAATGCAACTAGACGCAGCAGCGGCAAGGCAGTCTTTTGATTATTATATGGAGAAGAGCTGCACAAAATTGATGAAAGCGCAATGCTTATCTCGTGGTTGTGGCTGGTTGTTGCGGGAAAAAAAGTATGACACCTCAAACAGATTTTGCATAGACAAGTAAGTCAGGATGCACACGTGCGGCATTGAAAACGCCACCAGCAGGCACAAAAAAGTCTCATCCAAATTGATTGCTTCAGTATGCGTAAATCATTTTCAGGATGGTAAGGGTCCAAGCATAAGAGAAATTCAAAGAATTGTATTTAAGGAGTTGTGTTGCAACGCAAGCTATTTGATGTGTTGGAAAGGAAGTGTAATTGCGAAGAACATCATTCGCGGGACACCAGAGCACGGATATGCTTGCTTGCCATCTTTTTTCCACATGGTGGAGTTATTGAATCCTTGATCTTCTTACTCTATCATGGTAAACCGGATGGATGGATCTTTCGTTTACTATTTCTTAGCATTCGGAGCTTGCATACAAGGATATGCCCACATGAGAAAGGTAATTGTCGTCGATGGCACACATTTGTATGGCAAGTACGGGAGCGTTCTGCTGAGCGTCGTTGCACAGGACACTGAAAATCATATATTTCGATTGCCTTTTGTGTCGTCGATAAAGAGAACGATGTTTCTTGGACCTTTTTCTTCCAGAAGCTGAAGTCTATCATAGAAGATGAACCAGATCTATGTGTCATCTCCAACAGGAACATTAGCATCACCAATGCCTTCTCCCGTGTATACAGTCGTGCACATCACGGACTTTGCATGAGTCACCTCACTGAAAATCTTCGCGTAAATCAACACTGCGGAGAACATCTTTATCTATTCTACTCCGCGGCAAAGGGTTATTCCTTTGATGAGTTTAGCGATAATTTTGTGGAATTGAAGAGCAAATGCCCCGAGGCAGCTCATATCCTTAAAAATGTTCTTGATTTTGAAAAATGGAGTAGAGCACACTTTTCAGGCAATAGGTACGACGTGATGACCACAAACATCTCCAAGTCGCTCAACTCAGTTTTGATGGATGAACGGGAGTACCCTGTGTCGTACATATTCAATTCAATTGCTAAAAAATTTGGTGAAAAGTTTAGGGAGCGGCATGCATTTGTCGGTGGTAAAGAGAACATATTTGTGTCTTCTGCGAAAAGGATCCTAAGGGATAATAAGAGTGCAAGCGATTCCTTGTATGTGGGTAATCCAAATGGGGTTCTCGATGAGTATACAACGTTCAGCAATAGCGTTACTGTCAAGGTCAATCTCTTGGAGAGGAGTTGTTCTTGCGGAAATTTGACTTGGTGAAAATGTCGTGCGAACATGTGATGGCAGCTTTATGATAAAATTACGGCGATGGCGAAGATTATGGTAACTCCACCTACGAATACTCTTCGCTAATTTATAAAACTGAAATTTACCTCCTTGCATACTCAAAAGCAATTAACGTAGTCCCTTCGGAGGCTGAATGGACTGCGCCACAGGAATTGATAGACACCAAAATTTCTCCACCCCCGTACGATCCCAAACTCAGAAGGAAGAAAGTCAAACACACTAAGGGTGTCGGTGAGATATTTAAGTCCAAAAGGATGAATAGGTGTTCAATATGCAAGAAATCTGGACACAAAAGAACCACGTGTAGAATGAGCATCAAATCATAAATAGGCTTTTTTTAGCTTCAGTTGTAAAGCTACTGTTTTGGGGGATGAATATGCATTTCTATAGATTTTAACGTTCATTTGTTATCGACCTAAAGCTTTGTCTACGATAGACTATCTATAGTCTACGGTATATATAATATATGGTTTATAAAATATTATGTATTGATTATATTATTGCTGATCTAACACATTATAGTGGTAATTTTCCCGGCTTATCTCTCCAATCGATGCAATGAATCATTATTTCCCTTGTTTCCCGTTCCCATTTATTAAAAAGTTGTACAAAGTGTCTCTTCACGAGGAAAAACAGCTGGTATACGCATACGAAACATTTTCTCTTGTCAGACACGTCGACCTACCATTGGGTGGATATATGAACGGACGCAATCTAAAGGTTTATAAGTATAGGCCCTCTTTCTATGCAACCCTTCAGTTTTCCCTAAATCGAAAATATCAAAAATCTTCTCTTCTTCTTCTTCTTCACCCAAAGAAAAAAAATGTCTCCAAGAAGGATACCCCTGCACCCCATCAGACATGTTCCTCCGAGGAACTACGACCTCCTCCTCCTCCTAAGGAATGATTTGGACCGGCTTTTCTATGGGCTGGGTCAAGACCGCATCTAGTTGGAGCGGGAGCTCCGTCAAATTGCTCGTTTCTTGAGGGAAATTCTAGAAAGGCTCAGAATGGAAGGCCCTGACTACATCACTCCCCCCCCCCCCATAATTTAGTTTAAATGTTTTATTTTAGTATATGTTTTTAAGTTTTTTTGATTTGTTCATTACTGAAGAAGCTTTCTTTGTAGGATCTTGTTAGAAGAAAATTTCTTCCATTTTCTCCTTTTTGATGTAAATTTTATTATGTAATGCAATGAACAATTTTAATACAACTATGTTTCAGTTTCTTTCCTATATACATACTTATGCTTTGTTTAAACATTACTCTTACGATATTGAGCATTCAACCACTACCCATCCACACACTTCTTAATTCACTCTCCCTAATTTGTCTAAGCTCTAATATGATTATGTGACTTGTTTACACTCCTTCACATGTGTAGAAATCCACACCACATTTATTTATAATTTATTTAATCATTTTTTAACTATATCCAAGTGATGGTCTATAACCTTGTACATAGATCATCGTGGTCTATGCCTAATCATGATATCAGTCGAGGTGATAATAAACTTGTAAGTCTACGATAGACTATAATGATCGATGAATGACATAGTTCATGATCTACGACGGTCTATTAAGTGTCATCACCAGTCCAAGATCATCTATTTAAATCATTTTTAATGTAATTATTTTCTTCCACCGGCCCCAAAACATGTGATTATCCATTTAAATTATATTATATTTAATTATTTTCTTCCACCAGCCCCAAAACATGTTACTATTATCTATTTAATTTTTTTAATTTAATTATTCATTTTTTAACTACCTCCACGTGATGGTCTATAGATGTGTACATAGATCACGGTAGTCTACGCATAATCAGGATATCAGTCGATGCACTAATAAAGGTGTAAGTCTATGGTAATCCATACAAATTGATGGCTGACATAGGTCATGATCTACGACAGTCTATTTAGTGTCACCACCAGTTCAAAAGAGAAAAATTACTTTTCCAACGGTAAAAAACGACTACTTTTGTAAGCCATCAGTGTGAACACTTTGTTTTTACTTCATATATAAGGTGTACATCCCTCCTTATTTTATTTCATCAACTTTATTTTGTTTTTAAAAATTCTACAATGTCACAAACATCTCAATCATCCAATTCTAAGAATACTCTAATTTGTCATTGTGGGAATGCGGTTGTCTTGAGGACGTCATGCACGGATTCAAATCCAGGTCGCAAATTTTATAATTGTGCAATTGCAAAGGTGAGGTGTGCGTGTTCTTTTTTAAAGATAAGTTAATGGTTATGTAATTATTTTTTTCCTAGGATAATGGCGCATGCTCATTTTTCAAATGGCTTGATGAGCTATCACCTCCATCCAGTCCATCAACGTTTATTCCGGGACTCGAGACATCAAATTTTCAAGGCTTGGCAAAATTTAATCGACTACAAAGGCTCCAACAATGCAAAGAAAATAAAGATTTTCTCATGACTTTGTTCAAAGAAGCTGAAGAACAGAGGGATCACTTTAAACTATTGCTACATGACACCCAAATAGAAAGGGATGAACTAAAACAAAAATTAATTTTGGTCGAAGAAAGAGAGAATGTCCTAAAAATGATGTTATGTGCTATAATGCTAGTATTAGTTCCTTGGAAAAGTGTAACATGGATGTAGTGATATTGAATAAATAATAATAGTTTTACCTTTGTATAATGTCAAATACTATTTTTGATAGAACCATAGTCGATTAAACAACACGTCAACTTAAATTCGACCAGCAGGGTAATGATAGACTATACATACAGTATATGGAATATTAAGTATGCATTCTATGATATCAAGCATACAATGTACCAACTATGACCACACCCTGCATATTCAAATTCCATGCCACAAATCAGTTTGATAGAAACAGATGCAGCTCAGAATCATAACAAGTTTCATAAAATAAAAGAATAATTGTCATATCCTACCACCAGATCCTTCAAACTTCATATTTGTGAAATCAAAAAAAAATTGTCATATCCTAACAACTCATCATTTAACAACAAATTAAACATCTTAGCATTTAAATGTCTCTTTTCCTAAGTTCCTCATTAACACAAGTTTTACTGTTGATTTCATCAACAATGTCCATGACCACATCTGTTTGGACAGCTTCAACTTCTTTTTTCTCAACAATTGCAGCTGCTTCTTTATTCTCACCTTCTTCTCCTTCTTTTTCAGCATGTGCATCAGCTACTGCTTCTTCAGTTTCCTTTTCTTCCACACCTTTTTTTCTTACTTCACTTGCAGCAGTTATTTCTTCCTCAGCTTCAGTAGTTGTTTCTTCCTCAGTTTCTTCTTTTCGTTCACCTGCTGCTTCTTGCTCAACTTCTTCTTTGTCAACTTTGTCAGCTTCTTCTTCAATAGTTTTTCCCTTTTCCGCGCCTCCTTGTTCATCTACTGTCGCTTCTTCTTCTGCTGCTGCTGCTGCTACTTTTCCACCTTCTTCTTGGCTCTTATCTTCTTCACCATCCTTCTTTTCTTCTTCTTTTTTCTCTTCTGCCACAACAGCGGCCAACTCATCCATTTTGCTCTTTTTTTCTCCTTCTTCATTCCTCTCCGATTCATGCACATGCACTATTTCATAATATTACAAAGTGTTACTGATATTTAAAGCTGAACATTCATTAACAATATCAATTAATGAATGAAGTTACCTCGCTCATGTTGTCACTTATTATTTTCCTTTTTCTTCACTCTTTTCTCTTTGATATAGGCAGCAATATCCAACACCGCTTTCTCGAGCGTAGCCACACACTTATGAAGATCCCCAGGGGATGAGTTTCCCACTGTATCTTTGGAGGTTCTCGAAGAATCATCATCACCAACGTGTACTCCAAGGAAGTTACCACCCAAATCCTCGTCATCATCACTGTCCTTATTTGAAGTGAGGAAAGTCACCCCTTCTAACTCTTTCTTCAAGCCATCGAGGACGTTATTCTTCACCTCGTCCATATATGGCTCAAACGTAATCATGCTCCATATTCATCTCACGAACAGTAGGGATGATGTACGGGTGCACGTTCTACCAAATATCAATTAACAATTACATAACATTCGATAAAATGGTACTATTATTGCATTATAGAAAATAAGTTCATACCTCGATAACTTTTCCTTTATACTTGAAT
>NW_025890499.1:0-1806 GCF_002878395.1 Capsicum annuum | reverse complement strand
CCAAAAAAGAGTTTCAATTACAAATAGTAAAATGTAAATGTACAACATAAACATACATTATCAATTATACATGTTTCATTCATGAAACTTTAGAAATATATGTATTTTTTAGAGATATGTATATATCTGATTAAATTTGTATTTTCAAGTGATATGCAAAAATACATATAAACATACAAACAAGACTACAATGTAAATATAAAATGAAACTAACCTGCTCCATCCATCGTACAGGCAGTTACAAATGTCTCAGTATACATTTCTCTCAGATGACTACCATCAACAACCACGACAGGTCTACAATAATCAAATCCTTTGATAAATGCACAGAGAGCTATAAATACATACAAGAACTCATTTTCATCTGTCTTCTTTATTCTTATATGTGACTCAAGATAGGTATTATTCAAAACATATAAGTAGTATGGTAATTTGCCGTAAGATGCTGATAGTTTACTCCTCTATTATTCTAACGCTCTTTCCTTGGCCCTCCAACATAAAGTGTATGTCAAATTCATACCAAATTCTTCCTTCATGTCATGTTTGATTTTGATCGCACTGTATTTTCGTTTGTAGTTTTTAAATTTTTGTTTAACCGAACTACCTATCAACATACTAGTAGCATGCATCTTTGGATAAACCTTGTCCTTCACCAGGCAAGTATATTCCGGTATGAATTCTCTAATTCTAAACATTCCAGAATATCCTATACCGGAGGCATGACATAAAAATTCACAGTTACCTGATTTGCAAACCAATGTTTAATTGCATCCAACAAATTTTAATATAATCAAAATACATATTCAAATTCATTTTAAACATGAACAAATTAATCTAGAATGTACGTACCATTTCTTACTTGACCTTTCACTTCACGTTTGAAATTTCTCCCTAATTGTATAGTCTTTTATGACTGACGTTAAATTTTTTTTCGTCATGTATACCTGGTCTTCCTCAATATTTTTGTGATGTGGGTTTGAGATAATCACCTGAACCGTATCCATCTCAAATACATCTAATGTTGTTATATTTTCAAAAACCATCAAAGCATCTTCAGTAAATGTATTTAACACTTTATGCGAATTGTTACAGACGTTTCTTCTTTCAATAACGCATACAGATGAACTTGCAAAGGTGCTCGCAACATCTTTCTCCAAAATGATTACATATAAAGGAAGACAATTCATGTCTTGTACCTCTTTTTTTTTTAAATAACTACCTTTAAACCCATATCATTATGTATTTGTATTTGCCCTGCATTATCAGTGATTTGATATTCCACTTGAATACGTTTACTGCTCAAATTCACATTTAGGTGAGATGCCAAAAGATTGTGCAGTTCATTGAATGATGCTGTCATGCTTAATAATATTGTATCAGTGATGTTCCCTTTATACTTTTTTTTTCATACGTCCACATTCCATAGTGCTTCACGAGAACTGATATGATTCCCATTGCTAACTTATATCACCTAAAACACACAAATATACATATCTGTAAGCTGTCAATTATTACAACATACACTTTCACAAAAAAAATAAATAAAACTAAATTCTACAGTTATAAACGTAAACAATATATACTTACACAGCCAACAACTACAACTTAAAATACATTTACAAAACATTTATTAATCTTAAAAAATAGGATTTGATCATCTTGAAAAACTGATGTCGATCACTTTTTGGTTCTATCAGTTCAACTTACTGTTGCATTAACTTTACCTTGAAATTTGTTTAGAAAATATTCATAAACAAATTAACGAAGACGTGAAAAATTTGAACGAAGTAGCACAAAGAGATCAAT
>NW_025890498.1:0-25954 GCF_002878395.1 Capsicum annuum | reverse complement strand
AACAGATCATCCTTGTTCAAAGGGCTATGAGGCAACAGATCATCCTTTTTCAAAGGGATATTCGCTAAGAAAATTCTTAGCCATTCAGCCTCAGTACCAACTAACTCCAGAGCCACAAATTCTGATTCCATAGTTGATCTAGCAATGATCGTCTGCTTAGTTGGTCTTCATGATACTGTACCTCCACCAAGCGTGAATACATAACCACTAGTGGATTTTGTGTCGTCTAAATCAGAGATCCAATTTGCATCACAATAACCTTCTAAAATTGAAGGAAATCCACTATACAAGATACCATAATTCATGGTTCCTTTCAAATATTTCATCAATCGTATTAAAGCAGACCAATGCTCATTATTGGGATTATGAGTATATCTACTCATTCTACACACGACATAGGCTATGTCAGGCCTAGTAAAATTCATTAAATGCATCAAACTCCCAATAATCTGTGCATACTTGGACTGAGCAACTGGGTCACCATTATTCTTTTTTGATTTAGAATTAGCATCATAAGGAGTGGCTACAGGAGTTACCTCCCAACATTCGAACTTCTTTAGAAGTCTTTCCACATAATGTTCTTGTGACAACATTATACCATCTTCACTCCTTATAACTTTAATTCCCAATATCATATTCACTTCATCCAGATCTTTCATATCAAAGTTAGTAAACAAAAATAATTTAGTCCTTTCCACAATATTTAAACATGTACCAAATATAAGCATGTCATCAACATATAAGTAAATCATCACCTAATCATTGTCTACCACTTTTGCATAAACACATTCACCCACTTCAACAGAAGAAAAATCGTCTTTTATTAAGACTTGATCAAATTTTTCATGCCACTATTTAGGAGCTTGTTTAAGGTCATAAAGAGATTTAATTAATTTACAAACTTTATTTTCTTGTCCACATATTACACATCCTTCAAGTTGAACCATATAAATTTCTTCTTCTAAATCGCCATTTAAGAAAGCTGTTTTTACATCCATTTGATGGATAAACAACTTATGAATTGATGTTTAAGCAATTAATGTTCGAATAGAACCAATTCTTATTACCGGTGAAAATGTATCAAAGTAATCAATATTTTGCTTTTGAAAAAATCCTTTAGCTACTAACCGAGCTTTATATTTATCTAAAGATCCATCTAAATTAAGTTTCCTTTTGAAAATCAATTTACAACTAATCGATTTTGCACCAGGAGGTAAATCAGTTAAAACTCATGTATTTTTTTTCATAATTGAATCAAGTTCAATTTTTATTGCCTCTTTCCAAAATTTAGCTTCAGAAGAAGATATAGCTTTAAAATAATTTGATGGTTCATTATCAATAAGAAAAGTTTGAAAATCATTTCCATAAGAAAAATATTTTTTTCTAGGCCTTGTACTCCTTCACAGTTCCTCAATATTAGAGGTAAATTCATTTTTTTTTTCAACAGGTGCATGAGAGATTTTATCACATAGTGAAAAAATTTGTTCAAAGAATTCAACATTCTTTGTCTCGATTATAGTATTACTACCAAGTACATCACATTTCAAGACAAGAAATCTGTATGCAGCACTATGTTCAGCATATCCAATAAGCAAACAATCAGCAGTTTTAGAACCTATTTTCCTCTTTTTAGGTTCAGGAAGAAGAACTTTCGCAAGGCAATCCCACACTTTTAGATATTTCAAATTAGGCTTATAACCTTTCCACAATTCATAAGGGGTTTTGTCAGTTCTTTTATGAGAAAATCTGTTTTGTAAATGACATGCAGATAAAATAGCTTCACCCCACAAATTATTAGGAGCATAAGAGCTAATTAACATAGAATTCATCATTTCTTTTAATGTCCTATTTTTCCTTTCAGCTACACCATTAGACTCAGGAGAATAAGGCGGAGTAGCTTCCTGAATAATACCTTTTTTTTCACAAAAAACATTTAAAGATACATATTCTCCACCTCTATCAGATCTAATTCTTTTGATTTTTCTACTAAGTTGATATTTTTCTACTACGTTGATTTTCAACTTCAGATTTATAAGACACAAAAGCATCAAATACATTATCTTTATTTCTAAGCAAATACAACTTAATAAATCTAGAGAAATCATCAATAAAGGTCACATAATATCTTTTACCACCTCTAGTCATAGTTTGTTTTAAATCACCCAAATCAGTGTGAATCAAAGATAACAGTTCAGTTTCTCTATGAACTGAAAAATATGACTTTTTAGTAATTTTAGCTTCAACACATATTTCACATTTATCAAAATTACTTGAGTCTAAACCAGATATTAAACCAAGTGATTGCATATTCTTTATATATTTAATATTATAATGTCTTAATCTAGTATGTCATGAAGAAATAGACTCAATCATATAAGTAGAAGCTGATGCATTATCATTTTTATTTATTCAAATATGTCTGATAGCACCAGAGTCTACCACCCAATTTCTCACATTGGTCTCAATATTTATTTATGAAATGACCGCAATAATTATATCATCCGTTTCAGTCAAATTTATTTTTAACTTAACGGGATTGTCATTTCTTTCACATATTCTCTTGCATTGAGATGCATTTTCTATGAAGATTCTATTATTAACATTAGGCATGCAACCAAGTTTATTTTCATACCTGTATTCTGCAGTACCATAATCTTCTGACAAACTGACTGGAATGGAAGTAGCCAGAGTAACACCAACATCAGTATTATCAACGGTCTTAGGATCAAAATTATATGCCGTAGTTTCTTAGATTGTTGGGGAACAATGAAAAAATAATAATAACAATAATATTTAATTGTTAACAAAATATTATATTAATAATATTAGCAATACAATAACATAACAGTGTATAATATTATTATTACCTCAGTAATAATACTATAATCAATACGACAACTATAACAGTAATCTAACTACCTTTTTAATAAGTTAACAGATCAATTATACTTGAGTCGTGCTAGGCACTGTGATACGAGAATAATTACGGAAATAAACTTATGTGGGTGTGCATTGAAAGCAACCAAGTGTATGTGCAAGAGAAGTGTAATTAAAGGCCCAAATACACACCAAAACAGCCCACTCCATACATAGAGGGGCAGGCCATTCTTGAAGGGCCTTTTTGATCATTTTAACTTCTATTTGTTTTGTAATATATAAGGAACATGTAGGGTTTTATTTACTTAGTTTATGAATGAAGTTGTAAGTCTTACAAGACAAAGAAACACAAGTCCTCTTTCCTTGAGGCACCCAAAACCGAAATTAGGGCTTAGACAAGTGTAGAATCACTTGTGTTTGCATTTGCTTGGAAACATTGATGCTTGGGAGGTGGATTCCGATCTTGTGTCTTTGTAAGAGATAGGTTTATTGTTGTGTGTAGTGTTAAGGGTCCAAGAGTTACCATTCTTGGGTTCTTAACATTATATCTTCATGTGGTCTATCTATCTATCCGTTTTCTTTTGTAATCTTGTATCCGTTTTGTATCTTGTATTGTGAAGCCGTTTTTGTTGTTGTTGTTGTTCTTCTCATTGTTGTTTCATCTTGTGTTGTTAACTTAGTTTGTTGTTGACTACAAAAGGTGTCAAACACCTAGTTATATTGTCCTTCTTGTATTTCATTCTTGAATCCGAGAGTGGTCTTCAAAAGGGTCCTCGATTCTTTGAATTAGTAGACTGTTTTTGGAGTGTGTTTGAACTGTTTTGAGCCAATTTCGTGTTTTCCTTGGTTTTCTTATATCACACTGTCCTAAGAAACTATTTCAGCAGTGTGAAATGTTTTTCCAGGATTAAACAAGCACTTCCCTAATTAATTAGAGGATATTCTGAGTTAAATAAGTCTTTCCTAATTAAATAGAGGATACAGGAATCAACAAAATTAATAATACAAATTCCAACAAGTTAAAATATTAAAGCAGAAATAATAATAAAATGATATTAAATAAAAACCAAGAAAAAGGAAAAGTAGGAAAGGAAGTTATATCGTTGGCAGTAAAATATTCTTGTTCAACATTTTGCAAAATGAAGGAATGTTATTTATAACACTTCATTGAGGCGGCAAACCATCATTTTTCTTTTCTTTTTCTTTCCTTTCTCGGCAAGTAAAATAGTGTGGCTTTTTTTCCTTTTTCTTTTTCCCTTTCTTTTTTTTTCAAATACACAATAAATTATTTTGAAATAAATAAATTATTTTTCCTACAGTAAATGGATTAATGCATAACATGTTGACATGTTACGACTACAACTGCACCATAACCAGTTTTAATTTCAGAGGTAGAGTTTTCGATTAAAAAAAGAATCAATTCAGAAAAAAGCAACAGACATACAGAAAAAAACAGATACAATAAAAACAATAGATACTAACAGGAAAGTAATTATAATAAAATAATATAATAGTCAATGCATAAACAATAATAAATAATTGTAGAAATCGGTTGAAGGATCACAAGAAACTATGGAATCACAACTACAACTACTAATATGAAAGGATACATGTTATTATTATTAATTCTTTTTTAATTGTATGAGGAAATTCGGGTGCTTACAACTTACAAGATAAACCTTCGTATTCACTGATTATTCGAAAAAAGTAAATCACATTAGGTAAACTTGTATGTCGAACTCTATCGAAAAAGTATTTAGGAAATTCTGAAGTTGAGAGAACCCATTTGAAGGATCACATGCTCGACTAAACTTGATCACATTACGAGTGTTATTAATAATTTAATACCACTAAAAGGGTACCTAATGAAGCTAACATTTCAGTTTTTATTCACGACGGCTTGCTAATGTAGTAGGTTCTACTTGTACCTTTCTTAGCTGCTACATCACTAGAAGTTCCCAACTTCAGCTTTAATAAAGTTACTTGGAAGTCTATGATTGGGATAAAAAGTAGCTTGATCTAGGATGCAATTGTTGGTATAAGAATGAAAGCGAATTACACTTAGATGTGAAATAAAAAATGTATATTTACAACAGGTCATAGTCATTTATATGTAAAATAAATACGTAATTTAACTATATCAGTAATGCAAAATATTTTTTATTATCGGTAACTACAGCTTAAATCTAAAGTACTCCTTCACTTCTTCCAAATTTATGTCATATTTTTTCCATTTTCAGTTTAATACTACAATAATATGACTTTATTCCTTCCTAGCTGAAATACTTTTCTTTGGAAAATTTGAACCCCAAAAGCTCCAATTAAATCTCTAATTTTTTTCTCCTGTTTACCCAATTTATTGACGTTAAATGTCCAAACATAGTGAACAATCTATGCCATTTTATCATCATTTTCTTGCTTTTGAGTAGGAGTTTGTCGGATATGGATCAGAGTGGTGCTTAAAGTTAATAAATCTTATGACAAAATAGGATAAAAACAAAATGTGAAACTATTGAGGAGGTCTATATGTCCGAGCCTTTGATTTTTTGAATATTGCTTGCTTACTATATGTCTGTCGATTTCACAAACACGAATGTTGAGATCAGGGCAATCTATGTAAGCCACTATTGTACTAACATGACCTAATTATTTGGTGTACGCCAAACCAAAGGACCCCTACAGCAATAGTAGCATATTTTAGAGGGTCAATTATGAAATATTAATTCTATAGGGTTGCAGTTCTAACTAACAAAAACTGCTCTCGTTGGCCTAATTAATTTAAGCATTCCCCACGCAAAGAATTGTTCCAAAGTGAAACTAAGAAATATTAAACGTAACCATTAATTTGATTTTAATGTAACAAGTTGCATTAATTATACTAACAAATTAAGAAAGTTAGTAATTAATCCAGCTCACGGATTATCTTGAGATTTCTCTATAAAATTCACCTTTTTTCCTAATATGTGAAAAGTTGATATTAACAAAGTGAATTTTAGTTTTGTTTCTTTCGCAAAATTTAATTTCTTGTTCACCAATTCACGACTTTCGGTATATGTGTATGACTGTTTGCAGGTTACGATCAGTTGTTGATTAAAAAAGGTATTATTCTTTTTCTCTAGTTTCTATTGTTGTCATGACTATTTATGTATTAGGAGATGTTGTTTTGAATAATCAAGA
Source organism: Capsicum annuum (assembly GCF_002878395.1). Taxonomy (NCBI): domain Eukaryota; kingdom Viridiplantae; phylum Streptophyta; class Magnoliopsida; order Solanales; family Solanaceae; genus Capsicum; species Capsicum annuum. Next base: position 19,900 of record NW_025890498.1, on the reverse strand, counting down.
TTGTTGAACAATCGTTCTGGAGAACTCCACAAGCTTATGTTAATTATATGACCGCAACGCATCAAAGGGTGTGACCTAGTGGTTAATGCAGTGGATTGAGAATCTTGGGCTTAGGTTCAAATCTCAGCAAAGATAAAAAGAATTCTAGGGGATTTAATTTCTTTCCATTTGTTGTGGCCTTTTGTTGGTGGGAGAAGGGAGATATCTCGTGAAATTTGTTAAGGTGTGCGTAAGGTGGCATTGACACCACCGGTTATCAAATAAAAATTATTTATGTGCAACTGCTACATGAGTATTTTGATCATTGTGAACTTTTCAATCAAATGTGTGCCTTCAACTAAATGGCATAAAATAAGAAACAGTTGAGACCTTGTAATCTTAGGATCATCAACTTTGCCTCAGCAGTTGGTTCTTCACTTTCACTGGTTTGGTTTAGATGCTTGGTTTGTTGATTTAGATGCTTGGCTTGTTGATTGGTATCATATTTTTCTTCTACTTGCAATTCAATACTTCTCCATGATTTTCTTTTGGTAATTTTTAATCTTTATTGCTTCCGTTCTTGTCTTTTTGTATTTTAATTTTTGGACTAGAAGATGGATTCTCATATGGTTGTAAGTTTCTAATATTCCTGTAAACATATTCTGTATGTTTTGTACCGAAGTGTAATTACACTATAAAATAGGAAAGAGAAATGTTTACTTCTTTATAATTTAACCCCTCTTAATGAAAGTTAATTTGTAAGGTACTATAGTTCTTTTGTGTACATGTAGTTGTGATGAGAACATGACGTTTCTTTTATCATCTGCAGAGAAAGAGAGATGCAAAGTAAAATCTTCCTTAGAGAATATTAGCAGAACAATAGAATAGGCAAAAAGGGTATAAAGAATTTATAAGATCTGAATTATATGGAATGCAGTCTGCTAGAAGTAGTTGTTTTTCTTCAAGAAAGCAATCGTCAAGTTTTCAAGGACATATGTATGGAAGGGGAAGAATGTTCTTTGGAAAATTGTGAGTTGAACCACCATAATATTTATTACATGCTCAAGTATGATCTGGACAATAATGCAGAATTAGAGAACACAGTATCTGAATTGTACAAGGGGAATGTTATGCAGTTCGATGACTCTAAGAAGCTATTGATGGAAGGTGAAGCTGCTACTGAGATTGCTGATGCCATTTCCTTTAGCCATGATGTGCCAAAACGTCCAAGTTTGGACGGAGAGCAGGTTGATCAAGAAGAGAATCAGGTATATATATTCTTTATACTATTTCATTTTTTTTCTTTTTGGGTTTGGTACTGTCTCTACCCCATAAATTCTTGAGGTTCATACGCACAAAAGATGGCGCTTTACTCTGAACCAAAATTGAGAATTTTTAGAAAGGTAAGAATCAGCCAATCTGCCAGATGTTTCTCAAAATGGTACCAATATTGATACTCTATTGTTCTTGCTCTAGCTTTTTACCTTTGCTTCTGAACTAGTCAGAAAGTTGTACATTAAGATATCTTTACTGTGCATTGTCAATAGCAGGCTTTTAGTTAGTTGGAACTTGAAACAGTCCAACTAATTCATCTAATTTTCATTCTTAAGTTTCCTTCAAGGAAACCTTGAACTGATTGCAGTTCAGTAAATAGCATGAATTATTAAGTGTACCAACCACCATGTATGACAGCATTGTGGAAAGAACCTTCTCTTTCTAATGATTTATCCGTTGGTAATGATATCATCAAAGAGTGTAAAATGACACATATAAGAATTCAGATATATACATTCTTACCACTTTTTGTAGGATCAAGAGATGAAACCAGTCTCGATGGCCTCTAAGTTCGTCTCCAAGGAAGCATGTTGTAATACAGGTAGAATAGCAGATTCATTTTCTGGAGAAGGATCAGTACCAAATACAAACGCTGAAAACAGCACAGGGACTGAAGACGGAACACCACGAAGTTTAGCGTCATTGTTTGCAGATCAGAACAACACTGAAAAGCTTCCAGATCGTCAAGACATGAATCTTGTAGTCTCGGCAACGAAGCAATGTCATGATAACATCTCTATTCGCTCAAGTAGCACCAACAGCACAAAATCTTTCGCGTTTCCTATGTAAGTTTCTGCTAAACTATTTCTCACGCTTGACCTCAATCTCAAATGTTTACTGAGTTTAATTTTTTATCAAACAGACTAACCTCGGAGTGGGCCGGCAGCCCTGTCAAGATGCTGGAAGCTGATAAGAGAGATTCTAAAAGGCGATGTTGTCGTTGGAGAATGTGCTTTGATTTCTGCAAATTTTGATTTTTACACAGCTGCAGTTTCTACAACTGTCTTTGTCATAGCTCTTCTTTTGTATATTGAGTAGAGTCCATAGATAGGCAGGTTGAAATCTAGTTCGAGCAATAAAAATTTGCCCCTTTTTCAGAATCCTCCTGAAAAATACATCGGCCTTGGAGGCTTTCTTTCGTCAAATATGGCCGTGTGGTTATAATGGTCAAAAATACATCTAAATTGCTTTGTTTTTGTTACTTGTGAGATTGACAAGAATGAGAAGATGAGTTTGGTTTATTCAAAAATCTAAAGTAAGGATTACTTTTACAATAGAACAACACTAGCACAGAGTAATTACAAAGCTAATTTCGGTTACTTATTATGTACTTTATAATCAGATATCACAGGTTTGCTTCCTGCACAACTGACTTTCTTCCGTAACCAAGAATAACATTTACCAGAACCACAAGTCTTGTTATCTTCGTCTTCGACAGCCAATTTCTTGTTGGTAGTTTCCATGTTAGCTGTTGGCTTCATCTTCTCCTTGTGAAGTTTCTGCATGACATGAATTTCAGCAATTTGTGCCATCGATGCCCTCCGTTTTCAACAAAGTGAAGTAGTAATTAATATTGACGGTATGGTTTCTAGATATTTATTTATATTACATGGACTTCTTGGGAAGCAAGGGAATTGTGACAACATTGACATCATTTGATTAGACTTCGGCAGCTTCCTGGCCATTGCATCAAAATGGGTAGAAATTTCAGTCACCAGTTGACCATAAAGTCTATGTACTTGGAGACCAAGTATTTTCCAAAAATTTGACCATGAATACGACTTTTTTTTTAAAAAAAAAAAAAATTTAAAAAGAAAGAGTACTGTTCAAAATCAACTGTACTGTTTGCATTTCGTAACTGAAGTCGTGAACTATGACCAGTAATTTGTTAAAACACTAATAATTGATGATAGTTCAGGAAGGGAAAAGCTAGCACATATCGGTTTGCCTAGAAAACTAGCATAAAAATACTACTTCAAATGTGTTTTTGACATTAATCTCTACTGTCACCGCGCGTTTATGTTGCACCCTTTTCTTTGTAGCCATTCACAAGAATAATTATATCTTATTATAGTTAAAAATAATTTCATCCAAAATTTTCTTTTATTTTAATGAAATGATTTATCGTCACATAAATATTTAAAGATTATTTTAGACTATAAATTTTCAGAAGGGCGGGGGTGGGAGGGAGGCCAAGGTTTGGCCTCAGGGGCGGTAGAGGAAGACGTGATGATAGAGTTGGTAGGCTGAGGGTTGAGTCTTGGAATATTGGGACTCTTCAGGGTAAGTCCATAGAGCTTGTGAAGATTCTTAGAAAGAGGAGGATTAATATTACGTGTGTTCAAGAGACCAAGTGGGTAGGGTGTAAGGCTAAGAATGTGGATGGTTACAAGCTTTGGTACTCTGGGAGCGAGAGGCGTAGGAATGGAGTTGACATTTTAGTATATGAAGAGCTTAGAGGTCAGATAGTAGAGGTAAAGAGGATCAACGATAGGTTGATGACTATTAAGTTGGTCATTGGGGGGTTTACCCTGAATGTGTGTAGTGTTTATGCGCCGCAGGTGGGCTTGGATGGGGAGGAGAAGATGCGGTTTTGGGAAACTTTGGATGAGGTAGTGAGTGGCGTGCCTAGCTCGGAGAAGATTGTTGTAGCAGGAGATTTCAATGGGCACATCGGGGCGTTACCGGGAGGCTTTAGTGATGTGCATGGTGGTTTTGGTTTTGGGGAAAGAAATGAAGAGGGGGCTACTCTATTGGATTTTGCGAGGTCCTTTGGGCTGGTGGTGGTGAACTCGGGCTTCCCGAAGAAAGACGATTACCTGATCACCTTTCGAAACGCGATAGCCAAGACCCAGATTGACTTTCTGTTGCTTAGGAAAGGGGATAGGGTGTTGTGTAAGGACTGTAAGGTTATCCCGAGTGAGAATCTTTCGACCCAGCATAGGCTCTTGGTTATGGATTTGGGTATAAAGAAGGATAGGAAGAGAAGGGGTGAGGAGTGTAGACTTAGAATTAAGTGGGGCGGCTTGACGCCAGTGAATGCGTGAGAGATAGGGGAGAAGTTGGCGGGAATGGGGGTGTGGGAGTGTAGGGGGGACGTGGATAGTATGTGGGATAGGGTGGCTAGGTGCATCAGGGAGAATACTAGTGAGGTGTTGGGTGTTTCTAGGGGCCGGGCCGGGCATCATCGGAGGGATTGGTGGTGGAATGAAGAGGTTAAGAAGAAAGTGAAGACCAAGAAATGGGCGTATGCTAAGTTGGTTGAGAGTAAGGACGAAGAAGAGAAGCGGGTAAACAAGAAAGATTATAAGTTAGCTAGGAAGGAGGCTAAGTTAGCAGTTACGGAGGCTAAGACGGCAACATTTGAGAGCTTGTATGCGGGGTTACAGGAGAAAGGAGGGGAAAAAAGGTTGTTTAGACTCACTAAGGCTAGGGAGAGGAAGGGTCGTGACCTCGATCAGGTGAAGTGCATTAAGGGGGAGGACGGTACAATATTGGTGGAGGACGGCCACATTAAGAATAGATGACAGTCGTATTTTCATAGGCTGTTGAATGACAAAGGGGAGAGAGCTATTGTGTTAGGGGAGCTGGAGCACTCAGAGGAGTGTTGGGATTTTAGTTATTGTAGACGTTTTAAGGTAGAGGAGGTTAGAGAGGCTGTTCGCAGGATGCGAAGGGGTAGGGCGACGGGGCCTGATGAGATACCTGTGGATTTTTGGAAGTTTTCTGGCGAGGCTGGTTTAAGGTAGTTGACTGGATTGTTTAACAAAATTTTCAAGATGGCAAAAATGCTCGAGGCTTGGAGGTAGAGTACTATGATCCCCCTTTATAAGAACAAGGGTGACATTCAGAGTTGCAATAACTATAGGGGTATTAAGTTATTGAGTCACTCTATGAAGATTTGGGAGAGAGTGGTCAAGATGAGGCTGAGATGGATAGTGTCTATTTCGGAGAACCAGTTTGGATTTATACCCGGCTGCTCGACGACGGAGGCAATTTACCTGGTGCGAAGACTGGTGGAACAGTATAGGGAAAGGAAGAAGGACCTGCACATGATGTTTATCGACTTGGAGAAGGCATACGACAAAGTCCCCAGGGAGGTGCTTTGGAGATGCTTGGAGGTAAGTGGAGTCCCGGTGGCATATATCAGAGCAATTAAGGACATGTATTATGGAGCTAAAACCCAGGTGAATACGGCGGGAGGAAACTCTGAGTATTTCACTGTCTTGACTGGATTGCATCAGGGATCTACTCTTAGTCCCTTTTTGTTTGCTTTGGTGATGGATGTGTTGACGCGGCGTATTCAAGGAGAGATGCCTTGGTGTATGCTTTTTGCAGATGATGTAGTTTTGATTGATGAGACGCAGGGGTGGGGGTGGGGTGTGTGAATGTTAAATTAGAGGTGTGGAGACAAACTCTTGAGTCTAAAGGGTTCAGATTGAGTAGGAGCAAGACAAAATATTTGGAATGCAACTTTAATGACGTGAGGCTGGAGAATGAGGTGGTAGTGAAGTTAGAATCACAGGTGGTATGTAAGAGGGATAGTTTCAAGTATCTCGGGTCCATGATTCAGGGTAACGGTGAGATTAACGAGGATGTCTCACACCGTATTGGGGCGGGATGGATGAAGTGGAAGCTCGCTTCGGGGGAGTTGTGTGATAAAAAGGTGTTGTCCAAGCTTAAAGGCAAATTCTACAAGGTGGCAGTCCGTCTGACCATGTTGTATGGAGCGGAGTGTTGGCCAGTTAAGAACTCCCACATTCAAAAAATAAAGGTGGCGGAAATGTGGATGTTGTGTTGGATGTATGGGCTGACTGGGGGGATAGAGTTCGGAATGAGACTATCAGGGAGAAGGTTGGTGTGACTCTAGTGGAGAATAAGATGCGGGAAATCCGATTGAGATGGTTCGGACACGTGATGAGGAGGGGCATGGATGCCTCGGTTCGTAGGTGTGAGAGGCTAGCTTTGGATGGTTTTAGGCGGGGTAGGGGTAGGCCGAAGAAGTACTGGGGAGAGGTGATTTGGCGGGACATAGAGCAGTTACAGCTCACTGAGGACATGACCTTAGATAGGAAGATATGGAGGACGCGAATTAGGGCAGAAGGCTAGGGTCAGTTTGGGTCGCTAGTGTAGGGCATTACTTGGTGGGGGTATTATTCTTGTTATAATACCTTGTTTCATGCTTTATTATGAATCTGTTTACTTTTTTCTGTTTACTATTACTTGTGGGTGTTGTATTTATGTTATGTCATCTTGTTCCATGCTTTACTATGAATTTGTTTATTATTCCGTGTCTCGAGCCAGGGGTTTATCGGAAACAACCTTTCTACTTCTTTAGAGGTAGAGGTATGGACTGCGTACATCTTACCCTCCCCAGACCTCACTATGTGGGAATACACTGGGTTTGTTGTTGTTGTTGTTTCCTTTTTACTTTTAAGCATCGGATCAAATCAAACGGTGCTATGTACTTCTTTAGTTTTTTCTCTCATGTTGGGGAAAACTCGTCACTTTTATGATGAACTATAAGGGATTGGTTTGTAAATAATCCCAAGATAAAATAATAATCCCAGAATAAATTTTTTTATTCGTCGTTTGGTTGTAAATATTTGGAATAACTTATCCCGGGATTAATAATTAGTCCCGGGATAAGTTATCCACCAAATGGTGGGATAACAATCCCGAAATTATTTTCCTTTGGTATAAAATTATACAAGGACAAAAATACCCTCTTGGAATTGTTATATATAATTAAACATAATAACATAATATATATATATATATATATATATATATAATTAAACATAATTAACGTATATATATTCATAATATATTCATAATATTATACGTTTGGTTGTAATATATATATATATATATATATATTATATTATATATATTCATAAATAATAAATTATGTTTAATTAACGTATAATATATTCATTAATTATGAATATAATATATTACGTAATATATAACGTATAATATTATGAATATATATACGTTAACTATGTTTAATTATATATGTATTATGTTAATATATTTAATTATAATATATTATGTTAATTATGTTTAATTATATATATTAATTATATATAACATAATATATAACGTAATATATTCTCACACACACATAAATTATGTTTAATTAACGTATAATATATTCATAAATAAATAAATTTTGAACAGTTTGCCGTTCAAAATGGTTGTAAAATATATAAATTATTTTTATTTATATATTTTAATTTTCAAAAAAATAATTAAAAAATTTAAGAATGAATATTTAAATCTTAATATATATATATATATATATATATATATATAAAGTTAAATAAGATGGAGGGTATTTTGGTAATCAATCAATTTATTCCTAGAAATTATACCATGTATATTACTTTGAATACAACAAACCAAACACTCAATAAAAAATAATCCCAGTATAATTAATCCCAGTATAAATTATCCCTCACAACTTATTCCAGCATAACTAATCCCGATATAACTTGTTTTCAAACCAAACGACCCCTAAATCATTAAGCAATCAAAGATGCACGAGAAAATAGGAGCAACTAACAAAAGCTATCATCATGGTCTGTGGCGTCTGCCATCGGCGATGGTGTGTAGGGGTGTGCATCGGGCGGTTCGGTTCGGTTTTATGTGTTATTAATTCGGTTTATCGGTTTTCGATTTTTAAATATGTAAAACCAATAACCAACCAATAAGATATTTTCTTATTGGTTTCGGTTTATAGGTTTTTGGTCCTTAACGGTTCGGTTTTCGGTTTAACCAATAAGAAAATACTTATAAAATAAAATCTTAATTATCGCCAAAATCCTACGCAATGCATTTTAGTTTACAAAAATCTTCAAACTTGAACTGAATGTTAGTTAGAAAAAAAATTAAATCCTAATTGTTGGAAGCTATAAGTGCTTCAAACTTTTCAATACGATAATAGCCGAGCTTTATATTGTGCCTGAATAGATTAATACTTTGTGAATCACTGAATTGTGAATAAGTAGTGCATATAATATATATACAGACACGTATCTCTCTCTCTGTCTCTCTCTCTCTATATATATAGATAGATAGATAGAGAGATTTATATATATAACATAAATAGGGATAGAATAATAATTTAGTGTATCCTTATTGAGTTATCGGTTTAACCGATAACCCAATAAGCTAAAATCGAAACCAAATCGTTTACCCAATAAATTTTTTTATAAAACCAATAAAAAATCGTTAACCCAATAACCCAATACCGTAACACAATAACATTTTTATTGGTTTGGTTTATCGGTCGGTTCGATTTTTGCACACCTAATGGTGTGTGTGGATTGGGTCATGGCTGCAAAAAAATGGGCTGGGTGGGTTTGTGTATAAATGTATACTGTAAAATTGGCCTTGGTGGTCTGAAGTATATACCAAAGTTTTGTTTTCGGTTAACCGATATAATTAATTTAAAAAAAACAAAAATTGAATCAAAAGATTAAAATTTCAAATCAAATCTGACCGAACAAATTGAAATAAAAAAAAAAAAAAGTTCAGTCACTATTTTCGGATTGAAGGGAAATATGTCCAGTTCTAGTGTATCTTTTCTCATAAATTTGAAATTCACACAATTAGTAAAAATTATTGATGTTATAAAATAAGAAAGAATAATTATTGATGTTATAAAATAAGAAAGAATAAAGAAGAACAGTAGAGAGAATAGAGAGAGTGATTCTTATTTCTTCTATTAAGGGATGAGAGATTATAAGATTGTCAATATAATGGAACAAAACCCCTCTATTTATAGGGAAAATTTACTCCTAGTCTGAGTAAAAGATAGATGCTTCAAATTCTAATAGATATCAAAGGTGATCTTGATAGACATTCACTATAATGTAAATACATTTATAACACTCCCCCTTGAATGTCTAATTGATAGATAATATGCCTCGTTAAAACCTTACTAGAAAAATCCAGTACGCAAAAAATCTAGTGAAGGAAAAAGAGTACACATCTCTAATAATACGCATTTCGGCCGTCTCATTAAAAACCTTACAAGAAAAATCCAGTGGGACAAAACCTCGTAAGAAAAAAAGAGTACAGTGCGTATTAACTCTCCCTAATGAGAACATCCTTGATCTTTGCATCTTGATCTTGTGCAACATCTTCTTAAAAGTTGCAATTGGAGAAGATTTGGTGAATTAATCAGTCACATTGTCAGTTGAACGAATTTGTTGCACGTCAATATCATCATTCTTTTGTAGTTCATGTATGTAGAAAAGCTTTGGCAAAATGTGCTTCGTTCTATCTCCATTTATGAATCCCCCCTTAAGAAGTGCTATGTATGCTGAATTATCTCTGTATAAAATTGTGGATAGATTGTCATATTTCACACCACATTTTTCTCGAATGAGATGTATCATGGACCTCAACCATATACATTCTCTGCTTGCTTCATGAATAGCTATTATCTCAGCATAATTTGATGAAGTGGCTATGATAGACTGCTTTGTATATCTCCAAGATATGACAGTACCACCACATATGAACACATACCTATTTGAGACCAAGCTTTAGGCGGGTCAGATAAGTACCCAACATTAGCATGACCAATAAGATCGGGACTGCAATTTTTAGAATAAAACAAGCTCATGTGTTTTATCCCATTTTGATGTCCCATAGTAGGAGCAGAAATATACCTTGCTAACAAATTGACTGAAAAGGCTATAGGCCTTGTAGTATTTGCAAGGTACATGAGCGCATCAATTGCACTAAGATATGGTACTTCATAACCAATCCAATTCGATATATTTTGAATTTCAGTAAATAATCTATTGCTTTGAAAACTATCCAAGAGTTCCACTGATGTTCAAGCAATAAGCTTATACAATTTAAGGATTGTAAATAAATTTCCCAGAAACTTTTATATGCTTCAAGCAGTTTGAATCCTTAAAAGTTTTCACATAAGTTTTGTCAAGTGACAATATTCAACATTTCATGAGTGACATCTTCAAGTGTCTGGACTGCAAATCAAATAAGTTTTACGCTTACCAAAATGTATCCTTTCATGTCACTTGATAAAAGTTTCTACTTCAACATGCTTAAATAAATGTAGAATTTAGATCCTCGTAATCTTTCACAATATTGCGCCAATACCGTGTTAAAGATATTGATGATATATCATTTTGTATCGGTTCACAATGCGACATAACATTTTGAGATCTCATCACTTCATTATTTTCAGGTACATGAACCTCTCATAACATTTCATGAAGTGGTATGTCGTAGGCTCTTCAAGAGCTCACTGCCTTCTTATTATGATTATTTGCTCCTTATTTTTCAAGGACTATTTCATTTGGAACCGATCAGTCTGCCACGCTTCACACATGCATAGACTTTGTCCTTTAGGAACATAAAATAAGAGTACTTGCGCTTAATATGAGATGCTTTTAGCATTTGACTTGAATTATCTTTTGGATGAGGATATGGTGATAATTCCTAATATATTTCATAGCACTTATAATCTCCCCCTTATGTTAGGAAAACTAACATACATCCTCTACTTCTTTGAGGAATCCATCGTTGTGCATTATGGTATATTCATTAATCGTATACCGCACATCAAAATTATTAGATGAAATAATTGGTTCCCGACCTTGAACCAATTGAGAGGAAAGAAATAATCATAATTTATTGGTCTAATGCATACAAGTGCTATTGCAATATATCATATTTCATACCAATACATTAAGTTTTATTCTCATTAACATTGGTTTAGATATTTATCGAAGACATTCAATGCTAAACCATCATCATCAAGATGAATTATCTGATTACACAATCTGAAAATTATGCTCAATTTATATTGAACAAGTAACTTTATGAATGTCAAACGTAGGTTGACCATGAATGTACATGTGATCATCTTATTGATGCATCTTTTTAACATATCACATGATAGGTGAACGGGCCCTTATTCACCTTTTATAATTTTCAGATTTGAAGAGATCCAATCCCAATATTAGTTGGTCCAACCAACTTGTCATGAGAACAAACGGCATAAAAAATTCTTGAAGAATCTTCTAGTTCTTCAATACATGAACATCTTTGAGATGCCACAATCGTTCATATCAATTTATAAACTTTTATTCTAGTAAACTCCAAGTTTATCATGACGTACTTTTTCTTTAGTAAATTTCAGATTTACTATTACATGAATAAATTTCAGATTTACTACTTCAGAAATAGATTTCAAAATTATTCAACCTCTTTCGGAGGTGAGTTGTGATACAATCACAATCAAGTGCACGTTTGCATTAATAAGTTTTTCATTAACCAGGAATGAAATATAATTGTGCCTTAAGTCTATCAAATTATGATAGCTTATAACCTCTTTCAAGATTTTGCCACTTCAGAAGCAAATCGAGGCATATATATAATGTAGAGAATTTTTCTTTAGCATATCTTATAATCATACAAGCGTGTGAAAATATCATCACTTTTGATGATCATTATCATATTGTCCCTCCACGCGTATATTCGTGCATTCAATCACTTGTCCTTTTTCAGACATATTATGCACTGCTACCACAAACACCTCAAGAATGAAGTAAGTTGTCATATTTCAGACTTATCATATATTGCTACCACATTCACTTCATGGAATGGAGCATATTCAATGGGTCGAATTTCATGACTTTTCATCAAATACCCATTATTTTGTCTTAGTCATCATAATATATCAATATGGTGCATTGAGATTCAAACTCAACATCTTATTCATATAAAGGCGTCTTAGGCATAAATCGATGGGGCTTGAACCCAACATATTATCATCTCTTTTGATAATATTATTCTTGAGAAATAAATACAAAATATAAATGGTTCCAAACCAATTATTTTTCCTCAAATCCAACAATAATTATATTATTAGTAGCAAAAGACAGATAACATAAGAAATTACAAACCTTGAAATTATCTTTAGATTTATAATCTCACCTTATTTGGTAGAATCTCATGTTGATAATCTAAATTAGTTAGAGACTCGAAAACTTATAGAAAATTCGTTAGTAGCAAAACAATCTCAATTATCTCAATATTATTATAAAACTAAACTTTCATAATATCAATATAGTGGCCAGATCTTGAGGCACTATTGACATGATTATGTGATCTGGCATCTCTTTCATTTTATATTAAAAAGTAGCTTTCAACCATATAATTATTATTATTCTCATAAAAATTTCATGTGGATTTTTCTTCAAACACAACCAATTTAGCACGTAATAATTAGCAAGCCATTCATTTACCTTGTGTAGCCACGTACTGTACTTGCAAAATAAAAAACAAGTGAGTATCGACAAATAAGGAAAAGAAACAAAACCTGTTCGTGTTCACAAGTGTTTCAGTTACAAGCTAAACCATTGCATCGTGATTTATGATGTGTTTCATCAAGGAATTTCAAGAGCAAATATAACTTTATTATAAAACAAGCCTTATGGCTAAATCAACTTCTTATCGTACCAAAGATTTAAGCTTACTGAACTCATCTCAATTGGTAAGATACTTCGTACAGATCTCAATTGGTAAGAGACTTCATGTTGATAACGTGTTATAAAACAAGATAGAATAAAGAAGAAGAGTAGAGAGAATAGAGAGAGTGATTCTTATTTCTTCTCTTGAGGGATGAGAGATCATAAGATTGTCAATACAATGAACAAAACCCCTCTATTTATAGGGGAAATTTACTCCTAGTCTGAGTAAAAGACAGATGCTTCAAATCCTAATAGATAGCAAAGTAGATCTTGATAGACATTCACTATAATGTAAATACATTTATAACAATTGAAACTTTCTCAAAAAATTTATACAATTTTATTAAATGAGGTGTTTATAAACAAGACATTGAAGTTCTAAGACTCCCCATTGATAATCACATATTTTTACTATAGACAAAATACTATATTAATTACATGGTATGGTTATTGTTTTTAAAAATTACAATTCATAGTTATTTGGTAGTTTTAAATTATTTTTTTTGTTCTTTTGGCTAAAAAAACGACAACAATGGGAACATCAAAACACACGATTATTGAAGATGTCTTCTCGACTTTTTTCTCCTTATTTTTTTCTCAAAATCACTCTAATATCTTTGATTTTACATTGAAGAAACAACAACATGGGCAACACCATAATAGTGTTCTTCAAGAGATTTTCTTCGACTTTTTTCTCCTTATTTTTCTCTCAAAATCACTCTAATATCACAGGATATCATCCTTGGTTTTACTTTGAAGAACCTTTTTTGCGGATTTGTCACCACATAAAATCCGTTTAGGATATTTATTGAAGATTTGAGGTAATCTTTTAGTATTTTTGATATTAGATTTAATTTATTTTTGACTTTTTATATTTTGCAATCCTTTCTATCATAAATTTAGATTGAGATAACTTAGTTCAATCATTATTTTCTTAATTCAATTAAATTGTTGTCAATTGTATATTATGTGTCAATTATATATGCGTATATGTATAAGTTGTATATTAATTGTGTATATGATGTAATTGTATAAGTCGTATATGCATAAGTCATATATGTATATATTGTTAATTGTATATATATATATGTGTGTATATGTATAAGTTGTATATTAATTGTATTTAGGCCTAAGGCATCGATAGGCACTCAAACTTGTTGCCAAAATTCACTTACACCCCTAAACTATGGCTTGTACCTATCAGGCCCCTAAACCCCCCAAATTTTGTTCCAATTGGGCATTTTTTCCCTATTCTCATCAGCTTGTTTGCGCGTGTCTCCAAACGCCGCTGATGTGGAAAGTTGTCCACATAAAACTCTCCACGTGAATAAACTAAATCCACATATACTTATTACATTTTAAATAAAAAGAATCATTTGAACGGTTCTTTCTCTCTCCCCATTAACTCTCTCTCTCTAAGATAACCCTAAATTAACCCTAATTTAACCAAAATTCCACTCAATCGAAGGAGAAATTTAGGGGTTTTCCACAGATCTTCCTATAGATACGTAATTTTGTCCCTTCCGAAAAACATTTTTACCATTTTTACCTCCGTCTTACTGCGTGCCCTCACCCATGTGATTATATCCCATAAAAATACAAAAATAACAACCCCTAACTAATTTTATCTTATTCTAACAATCCCTCCCTATTAAATTTTAACACCTCACCACCTACCCCACGTGCCCCCTTCCCTTTACATTTTAATTATCATTTAACAGAATAAGGCACAAGAAATTCTTTCATTTTTGATAGACACACAAGGCCCTCAGTAAAAACAAAAGTAAAGGGATATACATACCCTCATGGATGAGGTAACAAAGACAAAACAAGAGGGCCCCACAGATTTCCTTCCATTAGCAAATACCTCACAAGTCAATTTCTTCATACACACAATCTTCATATTCATGCACCAATGCACAGATCCACATATCAGTCGCGCACACACGCCCATATCTCACCAAAAAATGCACTCTTACCGAAAACGAAAAATCACACACCAGGAAAATAGAGACTCCATTTTTCCTCTCTTCATCATAAGCACACCCACACAGTGAGATGAGAAAGAGAGGGAGAGCAGATCAGTGGAAAAAATGGCATGAGAGAAAATTGAGAGAAGGAAGATTTGGGATGAAATAGGGAGATCGGAGAGACAGCGAGAAACAGAAGTTGACCGGAGTTTTAGAGAGAGATTGAGCAAAGAGAGAGAGAGAGTAACAAAAGAATGAAGGGTTTTTGAGAAATTTGGCAAAGAAACAGTGAAATCGGCGCAATTCCACCAAAATTAGCGCCGGAATCTGATCTAAAAAATACTAGGGGTCGTCGGGAAACGTCATTATCGATCATTTTCTCCTCTGTTTCATCTCCGTCGAGCTCACCAAAGTTCGGCAAAGCTAAAGTTGAGAGCTCAACCTGTTGCACTTCCCTTGTTCTCATACCAAAACTCGACTCCGTCATTGAAAACTCACTGTTCCGACCAGTTGCGAACTGAAAAATCAACATCGGCGTCAATCTAGGTCATCCATTCAGTATCGGGTTCCTGTCCTTTGCCGAATTATTTGGGTTTAGGCTTGTTTTGCACTTGGGTTTTGACATCGTTTTCGTCTTCAAAGTCTATTTGTGATTTGAGTTTTGGAAAGAAAACAAACAAAAGGGTGAAACCGAAGCTTGGTTGGTTCGTTGTTGAGGTTCAACTCAAGGATTTCAGACACGGATCCTACCGGATTTAATTGAAATAATACATCGATCTTGAAAGCGGCATTGAGGCCCAGTTCTACTCTTTCCCTCTTTTTATTTCATTGAATTGAAACTGTTGGATTGAATATTGCGTGTTGTTTGGTCCTTGTTGGTGATGAATGCGTGTTGATTTTGACTCGTGGTTGGTTTTCTTAATTATGGTTTGGTGAAATGGTATCTCATTTGAGAATTGAAATTGTTTATTTGGGGCGGAATTGAGAAATTGGTAAATAAAGTGAATTTGGATTGATTAAAATTTTGGTTTAATTTGGTTTAAGTATGAATATTGTTTGAACACGATAGTAGCATGATTAGGCCGTTAAATTGATAGGCAAGTTCTAGGTTTTGGGGTAGGCAACTCGTAGGATTCTAATCATCGAATGTGTAAATATTTGTGTTGAGTGATTTTTCCCATTTTTATCGCATTAAAATGTACTCATTTGGCCGGAGAATGCCTCGAGGAATTTGTATTGATTTATACGGGGAATGCCTCGATATATCATGTATGTAAAGGAGGTTCGTGATGAAGTCCTGAGGCGTCGGGTAAAGCAATGGAGCTTAGTCTAGGATTAGTTTAGAATAGGATTTATATTTTTCGTATTTTTCTATTTTTGGACTGTATAATTGGACTGAACACTAAATTTTGGATTGTTTTGTTTTGCTTGATTGATTATTTTACATGCATTGTGTGGTTTATACATTTGTAGTGTCAAATTAGCCGATACGCTCTACCAAGCGACCGTGGTCGAACCATGGGATCGAGGGATGCCTAACACCTTCCCCTCGGTCAACAGAATTCCTTAGCCGGAATCTCTGTTCGCGAATCAGTTATAGATTCAAAACTATTTTTAAGAAAAGGATTTTCAAAGGTGACTTGGCATACCCGATTTATGCCAAGTGGCAACTCTGAGTTTAAATATAAAAATCTTTTTTCGAAACAAATTTTCAATCTTTTGTCACATTAATAATAAAAACCCTCTTCGAACCTTAAAATCTATATCTTTTGGAGTTATAAAAGGGGTGTGACAGCTCTGGCGACTTCACTGGGGAGCTTTTTCAGAATTTGAGCTTATTTTTGGATTTGTATCGGGTTTGTTTGGCATTATGGGTGTATAAACATTGTTTGTGTTATTTTGTTTTATTGTTTTATCATTGTTGAGTGCCTACGTGCTCTTTGTTTACAGTTTTTACATTATGTGTTATCGCTTTATATCTGGCATCATGTGCATAACCCAACTCATTCTTTCTGCAACAAGTCTGTAGTACACATGTTGTACACAACCTTTAGTTGAGTCACCCTTATCTTAGGAGGGGAAGCCGTCAGTGTTATGGAGTGGGTGGAAAGCTCTCGCAGCCACTATCGACCAAACACCCCCCGAACAGCGTTGTTAGTGAACCCCAACGTAGGTCAGCCTTTAGGACATACTTATTTGCATCATATTAAGACCTAGCAAGACCCACGTGACCTTTTGTAGGAGACTCACCTCTAAGACATCTCTACGTGCTAAATGTTGTATCTCTGAGGGTAACGTGGTCATTTGACGGACTGATTTTGGAAAAGCATGTGATACAAGTAAAGTGTGTAGAATATTAAGTGTTGAAGAAAAAAAAAAGAAAAATAAGTCAAAAAAGAGAGTTTAGTAGTTTTAGAGTTCTTTATGGCCTTTGTTTTTCAAAATTCAAAAAGATTTTTTTTTATCTTTATCTTTCGCACTCATTTGTCCAAAAATGAAAACATCAAAAAGATTTTTCTTTGTTTCTTTAGCAAACATTCATAATTCAAAAATTTCAAAAAAGATTTTTAGTAGTTTTTATGAAAGAAAATGAAAAAAAAGAAACGGTAGAAGTTTTGTACATTTTCATCTATCGAAAATGCCAAAAAGATTTTTCCTTCATAAGTGTTGGTGTCAGTTTTATTTGAAGTGTCTAATTAAAAACCCAAAAAGATTTTATTCGTCTGTCTTTGGTTGTGTCTCTTAAGTTAGGGTCAATCTTTCAGTTAATCATTAATTGTCCAATCTGGATGAATTACGCACCCCTGATTCTCCTCTCTCGGGAGTGAAATACGTAGGCAGTCTATTGTGGGTTCGGGGATCTTATTTAAAACAAATCAAAAAGATTTTCTTCACTCTTCATTTAGAGTAAGTGTTTCATACATGTCTTGAAAAGAAAAATACAAAAAAAAAAAGATTTTCCTCAATAGTCGTAGGTTTCATTTTTGGTTGATCTTATTTCAAAAATCCAAAAATATTTTTTCTTACTCTTCATTTAGAGTAGGTGTCATATGCATCAATAAAAGAAAACTACAAAAGATTTTCCTTTAATAGGTTCAATTTTCATTTTCGTATGAAGTACAAAATTGAAAACCCAAAAATAGTTTCTTTGGTAATCATAGGTTTCATTTTTTATAGGTTATTAAAGCTGAAAAATTCAAAAAAAGATTTTCGTCTATTCTTTTGACAATTTGTCATTTTTCTTTTCTTCTTGAAATTTCAAGAAAAGGAAAAAGAGTTTAATTGGCCATTTTGGCAAGACTTCATGAACTACACACACCT
Organism: Capsicum annuum; assembly: GCF_002878395.1. Classification (NCBI taxonomy): domain Eukaryota; kingdom Viridiplantae; phylum Streptophyta; class Magnoliopsida; order Solanales; family Solanaceae; genus Capsicum; species Capsicum annuum. Next base: position 1,776 of record NW_025890498.1, on the reverse strand, counting down.
GATTCTCCTCTTTCGGGAGTGAGATACATAGGCGCCCTTTTTGGGTTTGGTGATCTTTTAAAAAAAGAAAAAGAAAAAAGAGAGATTTTGAGAAAGTGTTGAACTCTAACACATTTGCTATCTCTTGTTCAGTTAGTTTGAGGTGGTTGGTTTGTGGTATTTTGGCTGGTCCTCCATATTGCACCAAGTCACAGAGAAGGTTATGGCTAACAAGAATACCGAGTTTGTTATCACTAATCAGATAGGGCATTCGAAAAATGAGAATTTAGGAGATAATGAAGAGATTCGGAAATTAGGGCAGCAAATGATAGAAATGCATCGAGCTTGGGTTAATGGGTTGCCGTCTCCTCCAGTTCCCACTGATAATCTGGAATATCTTTCTAGCTTGCCTCCTGTGTCACATGCACAATTTTCCATTTTTGTTGATAGGCCACAACATGCATCAGGATCGACTCCGGGACAACAATATCCAACTACTTCCAATGTTCATTTTCTCACTCCCCAATCCAAGACTACCACATACTCGGCTCCACTTGTTGTTCATGCTTTTGCGGCGCCACCCCCACCTGAAGCTCCTACTTTTGATGTTCATCCACAAGTCGTGCCTCCCTACTCTACAAGAGAGCCTTTATTGAATATTACTGGTGATCAGCATTACACTTTTGAGCCTACATTCAAGTTGACTGGTCTTTTTGGTGACACTCTCCCGCCTGAATTTCCTCCTAAAACTGAGAAACCTGTTATGACAGAAGAACAAAAGGAAATGACCAGAAATTGAGAAGTTTGGAACTGGATATGAAGAAATTACAAGGACTTGGGGGTAACAAAAATATCTCATATAAGGACTTATGCATGTTTCCAGGTGTCAACCTTCTTCCTGGCTTTAAAATGCCAAAGTTTGAGAAATATGACGGACATGGGGACCCAGTGGCACATTTGAGGCGCTATTGTAACCAATTAAGAGGCGCTGGAGGGAAGGAAGAACTACTCATGGCTTATTTCGGGGAGAGTCTTTCAGGCCTAGCTTCAGAATGATTTGTTGACCAAGACATCGACAAGTGAATTAGTTGGGATGACCTAGCTAATGAATTTGTGCAACGATTTCAATATAATGTGGAGCTAATCTGTAACACCCCATATTCAAGTACGTGTATTGGCGTATTCAAGTACGTGTATTGGTCTTATTTATATGGAATTAATTTTTTATTTTATTTATACCAGAATTTGCCCGTCGATGGTTCCATGCGAAGGTTATTGAATAAGCTTTCCAATGATATAAAGATTTCCAAAAACGGATAGGTTTCGTAAATAATCGAGCATGTTTGAAACTATAAAACGGTGGCCGGGATATTTGGAAGTAGTAAATGTGCTGGAAAATTTCCTGCACACAAACTACTGAGGCCAGCCGAATTTTTAGGACAATTTCAAATGATCATAAATCCCTTAATATAATGAACTGGGAGAGCTGCGGCCTATGAAAATAAAGATATTTGAGTCTTCTTTCCAATGCAATTGGTTTCATCCAAATCCAACGTCTGAGTAAGGAGTTATACTCATTTTACTTCAGCCTATCAAAACAAATTTTTAGGGTCAACTTCAAACGACCATAATTCCTTGTACAGGAAGAACTGGGTGGCTTACTTTATATGAAATTAAATCCCTTTGAATTATCCTTCCAACGATACCAATTTCACCCAAATCTGATATCGGAGCAAAGAGTTATGGTCAATCTACTTTAGCTTATCAAAACAGTCCACCAAAGGACAGATTTGACAT
>NW_025890497.1:0-3238 GCF_002878395.1 Capsicum annuum | reverse complement strand
AATTCTTTACCTGACTTTTTCTCTAGGGAATATTTAAAGGGTTAAATGAATTTTTATACTTACTTTCTTTCTAAAAAAACAATAATTACTATAATTAAGTGTATTTCTCTAAATAAAGATATTCATTATATTCTACTGTAAAAAATCATTCATGATATGATAAAATAAGATTTATTACTTCCAAATTTTTAAGACATAAGAGATAAAATTGATTGGGCTTATATTGATTCATCATTTTATAAATACTAATTTTTAGTGCAGTATGGATCTACCTTGGCAGATAGCTAGTGGTCGAGGAAAAGGCGGCAAAAGCCAAGGAGGGAGATACTCCTCCTCTAAGGGAAGAAACTCCCCTTCATCATCATATGATTCTTCATTATCCAATTTCCCAGTTTTACAAAGAGGAAATATGAGTTTAATTAATGCAAGATTCCACAGATCACAGAATAGTCAAAAACTCTAAATATGATCACTTCGATCCATCTAGAAGATATTCTAGAGGTTCATCCCATATATGAGAAAATGAAACCTTATATGTCTACTAAGCTAGCCGATTCGTTCGCTTCAGTTGTGAAAGAAAATTCTGCCGATACGCAAAATTTTGAAAAAGTTAAAAATCGAGAATTAATAGTTCTAGTAGAAAACTTTCAGAATGTAAACAAGATGATCCATGGAAGCTCCACCTAAAACACTTGTTAACTAAACTCTGTTTTGCAGGAGAATCTTATTAGACAAGAGTGTTTTATGAATCAATACTAGTGTGTACTGGGAGTATTGAAATAGAATACCACTAAATGGGTGAAACAACTCCAGATATTCATGGATTTTCCAAAATAGTTATTAAAAAACCCATCTCGATAGAAGACTGGGGAACCACCTCCATGAAAGAAAAAGCCATGACAATGAAATGATCAAGAATTTCCTTCACTTATTGGGACTATACAAAAGCCCTTACTCAGATATTATATTATAACAATATTAAACATAAACATACTTGGTTTCTAAAGATTTGTTCTAAAGTCTTTGAAGACCTAATTACCAATTGGTTTATTCAATGGTTGTCGTATCATGGCCCTACCGTTAAAATACTACCAGCAGAATATCTGCATCTTAACAAAGATTGAGCTAAAGTATCACCATTCTTAACAGATTTATATCACTTGCACCACGCCTGCAACTTGGATAAAATCGATCAAATGTATTTCTTTATAGAATTTTCCATTCCATGGATACATAAATGGAGTGTTGAATTTGGTTACACGAAAGAACAAATACCCAGTCTGTATAGGATATTCTATACAAATTTTTGGAAAAAACTAACCAGAAAGGACCCCCTCACTAAAATCCTGCATGGACGACACTTGCTCGAATCTATTAATAGAAAAATTATTGAATACTCTGCTATTCCACATAAAAAAGTCGTGGAAAATAAAAATATGAGTTATATCTCTAGAAGAATCTTTGTCCATGAAGCAGATAAATTAGAATTGATTGAAAAATATTCAGAAGAAGTCCAAATAAATTTGATAAAAACTGTGGAACAAGGTTCGGATACTTCTATGAAAAGTCTTACAAGTGAAGAAACTGAAGATATCCAAGAATCTCAGCCACTTCCGCCGGAAAATATTCTCAATAATGAAGAAATTGAAAAAACTGAGGAGTTACTCTACCAAATGAAAAGAAAAGACAAGATGTGATAAGAAGGACCCATCTACTAATTCATTTTTACTATGCATGAGACCAGGTTGTAAGGCCCTTTGTAATAATAAAAACACTATGCGCTAATATGCGCAGATTCTTTTTCTTTCAATATATATATAGATGCCACATTTGTTAGAGAGGCAGAAGTAAAAAAAATTCTCTTTCATTTTTCTCTCTCTAAGTTTGCTCTCCCTGTTGCCTTCCCCTCTTGTATAATATTCCAAGGCTTTAATAAAAGAAGGCATCTAGCCGACATTTACTATTTCGACCTTGCACTCGGCCAGTTGTAAGGTATTTATTTCTTTTTCTTCTAAAGTACTTTTAATACTTCTTCTTCCTTTCTAGTGGTGACTATGTCCTTCTATAAAATTTCTCATACCTATGTTGGAAATCTAACCTCTCTTACAAGATAATTATGAAAAATCCAGACTTTATCAAAATATGAATGAATTTTTCTATGGTTTCTTGTCTTTGTTCCAAAATGGTGGTACAATCGAAATTTAATATGGTTTATGTTGGCTTTGTCTCTGTGACTATGTCTAGTAAGTTGTGCCTCTTTAGCTCGATAACATTGAAGAAAAAGGCGACCTTTTGCACAGTAAGAACTTCTAGACACATGGGTTCAACATAAATATATTAAACAACTAACAGGCCCCTTGTTTGGGTAAAAGATTATATTTTTCATGCAATGATCAAGATATTTAAAATTCTTTTATATTTCAGTTGGTGTTTTGGTTTGGTATTCTAACTAACACTTAATCTGATCCTTCTAAGTTAGTCTGCTAAGCAGAGTGGCTTACCCCTGCCTCTTCAGATCCTGCTTGTATGGAATCAGAGACTAGTGATTTTATTATAATCGAGTAATAGATGTGAAATATTGAACACAGGTATGAAGTTTTATAATCGATGGATATGGGGGAAGTTAGTACGAAAAGTACTAAACTTGAAGTGATAGATTTACCTCAAAATATAGATTTATTAAATAAATGGACTATTCCAAAACTAGATATAAAAACAGTTTATGAATATGGCTTTCATGATGAAATTAAATATAAGCAGATGATAAAAACCACTGAAGAATCTATTGCTTTAAATGTTGATGAACAAGCCATAAAATTACTGAATAAAAAAGATATTGATACTTTAGCCCATTCTTTGTAAAGATGCAGATATTCTGCTGGTAGTATTTTAGCGGTAGGGCCATGATACGACCACCATTGAATAAACCAATTGGGAATTGGGTCTGCAATGACTTTAGAACAAATCTTTAGAAACTAAGTATGTTTATGTTTAATATTGTTGTAAAATAACATCTGAGTAAAGGCTTTTGTATAGTCCCAATAAGTAAAGGCAATTCTTGATCCTTTTATTGGGCTTTTTCTGTCATGGAGGTGGTTCCCCAGTCTTCTATCGAGATGAGTTTTTTAATAACCATTTTGGAATATCCATAAACATCTGGAGTTGTTTCACCCATTTGGTGGTGTTCTATTTCAATACTCCCAGTAGACACTAGTATTGATTCATAAAATGCTCTTTT
>NW_025890496.1:0-2043 GCF_002878395.1 Capsicum annuum | reverse complement strand
TGTTTCGTTGGAAAAAAGTTATTTCGATATTAGTTATTTTGTCGTGTGTATGGAGCAATTTATGTCATTCACTGTATTATAAATGGCAGAAAAAATAATTTCGGAACTAACTAATACCTCTAATCAAATATCAGATAAAATAATTCTGTATTTTATTCCGAAACTGTTATATTTTATACTCACACCAAAAGACTCGTTAGTGTTTACGACCAGTTTGGATATGCATTTGATAATTACGATTCGAAGTTTAAAGTTTTTGTTTGAACATGCAATTTAATTTTTTGCTAAATTGTAATTCTTTTTATGGACATGAAAATCTTACAAGTTGTCAATGGTATCAAATTTTTTGTAATGCTTATACAATCTACCAATGAGCAAATCGCAATTCATAAACAATATATCGAAATATAATTCTAAGAAATTACAACGATAAAACACGTATCTCGATTTTGACATTTTTAAATACACGTAATTTTAAAAAGTCACAACACATACATATGCCTTTTTACTTGGCCTTTTGCCTTTCAATTTTGAGTGTGCTAAACAGTCATTTAAACTAAAATTTTTTTTTTTGAATAAATAGACACACGCGTCTTATATGGCAAATCACATGAAATGCCTTTTATACAAATTTATCAATCAGCAATAATAATAACTAGTTATTCTTTACTATAAGTTGTCACATGATACAAACAATTTCTTCACACCGAACGTGAGTATTTTATTTTTTTTGCACCTAAAATGACGAGTCTTTTTTTTTTTTAATAAAATATAAATTTATCGATCAAGTTTATATTATAAAAGAATTAAAATCATGGTTTAAAATTTCAAATTATTTTATTTTAGAGAATTTAAGATGTAAAATCACAATTTCAAATATAATCTTAAACCACATGTTTAAATGCTGATTTCAAACAACTAGTATCAATCGTGTCTGGGCAAATAAATTTTTTCCAACAACGTCAATGATGCGACTTAGTGGTCAGTGAAGTAATTTTCGAACTTGAGATCTCAAATTCAAATTTCAACAAAAAAAAAAAAGCCAGGTGATTCTTCAGATTTATCACAGCCTTAATGAACACTTGATATCTATTACCAATGGAATTAAGATGATAGATATCTCGTAAATTTTATTACTGTTGGAATATGACAGTTATCTCGTGAGTTTTGTTATCATCATAAGATGAAAGATATCTCGTGAATTTAGTCGAGGTCGACGTGGTCAAAAGAAGTGACATGATGACATGTCATTCTCTCATTGGAAAATAGGGACGGACATGATATGGTATATACCGAATTACTAAACCGAACAGAAATTTTTGATATCGTGGTTTTTGGTATTATGATATTTGGTATGGTATACATTTTAATTCTTTTTGGTATATGGTATGGTATAAGGTATTTACAAATGACATATCGAAGTATATATAATTACACAAGTAACTTTTATATATATATATATATATATATATATATATATACAAAAAAAAAAACTTAGTATAAAAATATTTAGACTTTGAAACTTTCGCTACTCTATCTTAATTGACATGTCTTTTTGGTGTAATTGACTAATAAAAGAAATTGTGTGTACTACTTTTTCAATATTTCTACACGTTTAATGCATTTTTATGATACAATTAAGACATGCTTTTGAAAATTCAAAGTAATAATACTCTAATATACGAGTATATATTGTCAAAGTTAAACAAACTATGGTTACCGATTATCATATCGCAAAATACCGAAACCAAACGTCAAAATATCGAACCATACCGAATTAATATGGTATGATAATGATATAATATTTTTAAAAATCGAATATCAAAATTATCGTATCGAAATTTCAAATATCGTACCACACCATGGCCACCCCTGTTGGCAAATGTAAAGGAAAAAAAGGGGCCAAAATTGCAAAAACCCTAATGCAACAAGAAGACCAAACACAATACAAATAGTATACTATAGGGGAAAAAAAAGAAAGAAAAAATAAAAAACGTCAAAAAAACCCCAAAGAAAGAAAGCATTTATAGTAATGAGCAGCTT
>NW_025890495.1:0-3161 GCF_002878395.1 Capsicum annuum | reverse complement strand
TAAAGGATAACGCAAAACACACTAAAAAACACCATATGTTATCCTATTAATATATGAAAATAGGCCCGTGAGAGATATGGAAGAAAATAGGCCCATGTGCCAAAACAAGTTGTTGACTAATATCAAATTTTACATCAAGAATGTTCCCAATACACAAAGCATGTTGGTAAGAAATGTAGAAGCAATGGAATAGAAAATAAAGCATACATGCACGCAAAAAGTTGGACTTATTAAAGCACTTGAAAATAGTCTGCAAGATATACAGTTTAATATATGTTTTAAAGAGTTCTACTCCACCACTTCTTTGACCAACAATAGAAAGAAATAAATTTAATAAAAGAATAAATCTTTCTTTCAAAATATGGTAGCTCTGATCCGCCAAACGTCTAAAAATCAACCACAAATCCAACCCCATTTCTATGTCACCACAAAATTTGAGCCTTACCTTTCTCATTGTCCCTCCTTGTTCATACATGCATATGTCGTTCACTTAGGTATCAAAAAGTGAGCAAGACATTGGCATTGCCAAACTCACATGGGAGAGAAAATATGTCATCGTATCTTAGAAAAAAGCGAGATATGTTTTGCATACTAGAGCACACACATGTGTACACGGTGACCTAAGTAGTAAAGTGACATTTACAAGCTGAGTATTGATCACACATATACTTGGTGATTAGCAAGCTATCCAATTCTAGCATTCCTAATAAGAATAAACAAGTACGATTTGTAACAAAACAAGAATTAAGTTTTTTATTTTAACTAAGTAAAACAGAATAACGATGGTATGAAATTTTTTTGTAAACAATACATGGAGAGTTCCAGGGTTGAGGCATTACTTTATATTAATTCATAACTATGGTTTCTAACTGGTGTTGGTGTTTATCATTATTGTTGATTTACATAATTAATATTATAACTTAGGAATAGTCATCCTCTGCGTAATATACCCAAATTTATCTCACAACTATATAGTTAAGTGGGGATGTGACTTTTTAATTTAGATGCATCAAACAATCTTCCATTTAGTTAACCAAGTGGGACATTTAGGTATAATTTATCCTAGCCATAAATCATCCTCTAACAGTTACTATCTTATGATAAATGGCTGATCCACACTTCTTACATTATTAATTTTGTTCCTCCACTCCTATGAACAATTAGTTTAGGAACGTACATTTATCCTTAAGTTCATGATGGTTTAGAATAGTATAACAAGAATGTAAGAGTAATCACATACTTAATAAACATATAAACTAACTTTAAACCATAATTACACAGTAATTTTTATAGATAAAACCCAATAATGAGGGATTTTATCAACTCAAATTTTTACATAAACTCACCATAAATGATTTTATCGAGTAAAACTACAAGAAAGTAAAGTTGAAGAATAAAGAATACTAGTTTGAGCCACTTGATGCCTTGTCTCCTGTACAATTCGTGTTTTGATACAAAGATAGAATGGAATTTTTACTAAGTATTCATTTTATAGGTTTTCATGTAGTCCATGTGTATCCTAACACCAAATATATGCATTTGCAACTTTTCCCCTCACTTAAAAGACTTAAAATTGACTTTTGGTCAATCGAGAGTTGTCTCGCGCCCCAAGGCCTCAAAATTGCATTTGGGGTTATTGAGTACCCCTGAAAAGATATGAAAAGGAAGGAAGAGGTATCCCTAAGGGTCGTGGTGCACCTCCTACAATGCCTTGGGGTGTTCCGTTCAAGGGATGCTCCCAAGTGCAAGATTTAGCTCTATTTATCTTCTATCTCATCGTGCGTTTGGTCCTTGTTTACCCTCTTATTAGGACGTATTTGTTGGCTTAAGTTATCTTTAAAAAGACCTTAAATGGTCTAGTACAACATAAAATAACAAGTATTAATTCATATAACATAGAAGATCTCATCAATGTATTGTAGAACCAAACATAGCGCAATATAGCACAACTAGTTTCCTCGTCTAAACTTTATTCAATCTTTTTGACTCATACCTTGTTTAAATTGAACCTCAAAAACTCTTAAAATTTTAATATAACATGTAAATACACAATGACACCCTTAATAACTCAATAACCTCTCACTATGTCCTTAAAACTAATCTAAGCATATATAGCTATTAACACTTAGAAGGATAAATATTCCTAAGATCGCTAACCCAAGCTTAAATCCTTGTTCATTCCCGAACAACTCCTTTACATCAAAGAATAATAAAGAAAGACTCTAACATCTCTACATAAACTAAGGCTCTAAAGATAGAACTACAATAACAAGATAAATAACAAGTTCCACATCAAGCATGTTGTATTGCAATTGAAAACTCATGAACACCACATCAAAACATCCTAACCTCAAGAATTGAGACTACAAAGTTGGAAAACTCATGCATATTAGTCCACAAAAAGTTCCTACAAAAAACATAAAAATCATCAAAAATATTTCCTCACCACAAGAGAGTCACCCACATTCACTCACATATATGCAATTTATCACAAACAATTTTGTAAGAATTAAATTTCTCTCACTGTCACAAGAAATTCACACGTCACATTAGATGAACCATAAGATTTCCCTTAGTGTAGTACTACACTAATATTATTATATTTATTGTCAAGATCAAGTAGGATTCTAAGGGTTGTAATGTAGGCAAAGCGATGGGTAGGAACTATACTGGCCAGTAATAGTGACAATCTTCTCTAAGTGCTTTGATACATCACACTTTACATTAGACTCCTCTCTTATCAACCAATTTTTCACCACTTTTATGTTACCAAATTTCTTTTATTTTTACCCATCTCTTTAATATAGTACACATTTCTTATGGAGAGTGTATTTACTAGGAACACATGATTGACTTCGATCAATATTTGTTTTCATTATTCTGCTCCCCATTTCACCAGATAAAATTTTTAAAAACACAAATAGTTATTATTTAGTGTCTTCAATTTCACTTTTCCCTTATTTTATTTTACACTCCTTAACATCTCAATCTCTTGATTAAAGCATGAAAGATTTGGATCTAATTCTAGTGAATAAAAAGAAAATGATTGAGATACCTATGAGGGTCCCAAAGAATAGGCTAAAAGACCAACATTGTTAACTAAGATCAAATAGCAAGGTTAGATAAAGAGGGTATAAAACATAGCTATCACAAAATGCCTC
>NW_025890494.1:0-1279 GCF_002878395.1 Capsicum annuum | reverse complement strand
ACACGACTAACGCACAAATCACAAACACCACACATAGTGAAGGGCGAGTGATGGAGAGACAGTAGTGAGTGGGAGACAGTTCTGAACAGTAAGAGATATGAGAGATCGAGAGAGAGACGAACAAGGGTCGAATCGGTAAAGCTGAACGGAAATTGATAGGAATCTGGTGTGTTTGAGTTGGCCGGCGACCTCTTCGCCGGAGCTGACTGTTTCTGATCTTTTTCAGGCGATTCCATTTAGAAAACATTAAAATTCGCCGAAAATTCAATCCTTTTCTCACTATTCGTGCTGCTATCTGCGTTCACGGAGTTCCGGCAATTAGATTTTTCAGGTTTTCTTTTATTTTTGGGCTCAGATATTCACACACATTTTCGGACTTCTGTTTGAGTCAGGTTTTGGGGGTCATCGTGGTTTGAACTGGTTTTATTCGATTCGGGAGTTTGAGTTTGAGGTCTGTCAGTAGTGGTTCATTGGTCTCGGGTCTTTTGTCAGTTCAAGTTGGTTGAATAAAAGCCCCAAGTTAAGGTCATCTCCTTATCTTATTCTTATTCTTAGTTCATTTTTATTATGGTGAGTGGTTGATTATTATCGTCTTGACTTTCTCTTTATCTTATCCGTGAGGTGAATGATGAATGTCGAGTATTATTGATTGATTGCTGAAATATTATTGTGAATTAATAGTCGAAGCATGTGTTAATCATATGATTGAGTATGAAATTGGGGATGGGAATTGCAAGGGTGATAAGATGAATTTGGATTACCTTTGAGTTTATTGTTGTTATGTTTCGTTCGGAATAAATATCAAGTTATAAATCCGATAGCATCATGTTTAGGCGGACAATGGATAGGCAAAAGTAGGTTAGGTAGTCAAAGTTTAGGATCTGTGATTGTTAATATGATGAAATGTTTGTGGAGTGGTTTCAATTTATGAATTGGGATCTATTGTATTCATTGGGCCGGGAATGCCCCGAGGGATTTGTATTGATTCACCGGGGAATGCCCCGACCTATTATGTATTCGGAGGACGTCCATGATGAAGGCCAAAAGCATCGGGTAAGGCATTGGATCGTAGTTTAGGATTAGTGTAGGTTAGCGTAGGTTTATTTTTCAATACCTTTTTTTTTTTTCATTTCAGGTTGTAATAATTGGACTGGACATTATTATTTTGGTTTTTGGATTGTTGTTTGATGTTTGTTTATGTTCTATGTGTGGTTTATATATTTGTGGTGTCTAATTAGTCGATACTCTCCACCAAGCGACCGTGGTCGAACCACGGGAC
>NW_025890493.1:4281-5597 GCF_002878395.1 Capsicum annuum | reverse complement strand
TTATGAATCCAGCACAAGTGCCCACAATTTAAACAGATCAATCATCAAGTGCATCTGATGAGTAATCTGTTGCATCAGACTATTTATCTGTTGCATCAGACGTATTATCTGTTGTATCAGGATGTTTATCTGTTGCACCAGACTAATTATTTGTTGCATCAGAATGTTTATCTATTGCACCAGACTAATTATCTGTTGCAACGAATGATTAATCTGTTTGAAACAACACAAATCAACCCCTGCCAAAAACCCAACAGATAAATCTTGCTATTGCTACTGGATTTTAAATTATTTCTTTTTACATCGAATCGTCGAAATGTTTGTTGAGAAGATAATAGACAGAATGAAAATTAAATATGGATTACAACGTCAAAGATCAAACATAATTTATTTATTAAACAAATAAAAATACATATAATAGACTAAAAGAAAAATAATAGTATAATTATTATTATTATTATTATTATTATTATTATTATCAACATCATCATTGCCAGCCAACCAATCTTCAACCGGAAGTAGCAACAAGGCCCTCCTTAGCCCGCGTATCTCGCAGAGCATTCTTGATCTAACTCCTCCCAATTTCCATTGTAGATCACGAACTTGATTCCGAAATTCATTCACGGCGTCTTGCAGAAAAGCAACGTCCTACACCGGGTTAGCCATAATCTTATCTTCTAGAGTGTAATATGAAAGACGAGATGCAATAAATAAATAGAGTGTGTATTTGAATGAACGATTGAGTAAGGACGAACCTATTTATAGAGGATTGAATTTGAATAAGAGGCAAAAAGGCGCGACTATTCACCTCCATATATTAATTAAATTTTTGATTAAATTAAGAAAATAAATATTGTGATATAAGTCATGACTTTTCAGATTATTATTATTAATTAGTCTTTCAAAGAACCATTTTTATTAAGTTGTGGCAATAGATTCTATATTTGTTGCATTAGATAACACATGTGACAACAGATATATTATCGGTTGCAATAAATATAAAACATGTTGCATCAGATAACATATCTGTTGCAACATATAATCTAACTGTTCACCTCCATTTATTAATTACATTTTTTATTAATGTGAAAAGTAATGAATTAATTAAATTAAGAAATATTGTGATAAGTCATGACTTTTTAGATTATTATTATTAATTAGTTCTTTCCAAGAACTGCTTTTATTAAGTTGTGACTCGATATAGGTTGCATTAGATAAATCATCTGTGACAACAGATATATCATCTGTTGCAATCACAGTGAACCTGTTCCATCAGATAATTTAATTGTTGCAACATATAATCCACTTTTTTTTTA
>NW_025890493.1:0-4181 GCF_002878395.1 Capsicum annuum | reverse complement strand
TATATGTTGCAACAGATATGTTATCTGATGCAACATATAATCTAACTGTTCACCTCCATTTATTAATTACATTTTTTATTAATGTGAAAAGTAATGAATTAATTAAATTAAGAAATATTGTGATAAGTCATGACTTTTTAGATTATTATTATTAATTAGTTCTTTCCAAGAACTGCTTTTATTAAGTTGTGACTCGATATAGGTTGCATTAGATAAATCATCTGTGATAACAGATATATCATCTGTTGCAATCATAGTGAACCTGTCCCATCAGATAATTTAATTGTTGCAACATATAATCCACTTTTTTTTTAAAGAAAAAAACTATATCATCATATCATTTATCCAAATTTGCTTACTTTTTTATTTTATAAATAAAAAAAATACCTTTTCAAATTCCTTAATGAAATCTGAATCAAGTGCAAATATGAAAGTGTATTCGGTAATGTAATTTAGTCTGTTGTGTCTCTGAAAGAAAAATAATGCAGATGGACACTTTGCTAGGGAGCTGCATGGTCGGGATTATCACCTAGGTAGAAAATAGGAGAAGACCAACAAAGTAGCCTCACGGGCATCGAGGGTAGAAATGATGTTCAGCAAGTCTAGAAAACTTACGCCAACAACAACTGCATTAAAAATAAGGAAACTAAGCGAAGGCGGCAATTTCTAAATTTTAAATTTCGTTCCATCTTCTTATTTGTGTTTTCGATCAGGTCCACTACCGTTGACCTGATCGGAACCACAAACGATATTGAAATGAAAATAGAGTATCATTGCTTCCTTAGCAATATGGTTATAATTGATTGTGTTTTCTTGCCTTGACATGCTTTCAACATTCATTGGAGAAGATCAGATGCTTGATGTAGTATGTGAATCCCGATAATTTTCAAGCTTGACTCTATCTTGTTGATTCTGTATTCAAGCTAGTCGTTACCGTCTTCGAAGTTGATAAGGAGTTCCTTGTCTCTTGTGAGCTCGATCAGGAACACTACCTTTAAATTTGTGGCATTCTAGAAGCCGTTCAGAACACTTTCTCTTCAGAAGCTTTAAAGGATACATGGAAGGTCGCTGTGTTTGTTTTAGGTCAAAATGTGTTGATGCACATTGAAGATGTGGTCCCAACAGTAGAACAACACACTTTTATCAAGCGTTTCTCCATGCATCTTGCTCAACCAATTTGATAAATTAGTAAGCATGGAGTTACGTAGCATGTGATTTAAATCGGCTCTACCAAGCCTATCAAACGTTATGTAACTCCAATCTCATTACCCTATCAAAAAAATATGCCCGAGTTAGTGAACATAGAAAAAAAGCCTAATCTGTCAGCCTTTCTGCTGATCACTCTTCTCCAATATAGATGACAAGATATCTTCTATGCAAAAGTCTACACCATCACCAGACGTGATTGCCTGGGAACATGTTTGGTGATGGTGTAGACTTTTGCATAGCAGATATCTTGTCATCTATATTGGAGAAGAGCAATCAACAGAAAGGCTGAGAGATTGAGCTCGTTTGATTTGTGCACTAACTCGGTCATGTTTTTTTGATAGAGTAATGAGCTTAGAGTTATGTAATGTTTGATAGGCTTGGTAGAGCCGGTTTAGATCACATGCTACGTAACTCCATGCTTACTAATTTATCAAATTGGTTGAGCAAGATGCATGGAGCAACGCTTGATAAAAGTGTGTTGTTCAACTTTTGGGACCACATCTTCAACTTGCATCAACACATTTTGACCTAAAACAATCACAGAGACCCTTCATGTATCCTTTAAGGCTTCTGAAGAAAGTGTTATGAAGGGCTTCTAGAATGCCACAACTTTGAAGGTAGTGTTCCTGATCAAACTCACAAGAGATGAGGAACTCTTTACCAACTTCGAAGAGGAAAATGACCAGCTTGAATACAGAATCAACAAGATGGAGGTAAGCTTAAGAATTATCAAGATTCACATACTACAACAAGCATTTAATCTTCTCCAAGGAGTGTTGAAAGCATGTCAAGGCAAGAAAACACAGTCAATTATAACCATATTGCTAAGGAAGCAATGATACTCTATTTGACTTTCAGTCTCGTTTGTGGTTCCGATCAGGTCAACTATAGTTGACCTAATCGAAAACACAAACAAGAAGGCATGGGATGAAATTTAAAACTCAGAAATTTGCCGCCTTCGCTTAGATTCCTTATTTTAACTGCAGTTACTATTGGCATAAGTTTTCTAGACTTGCTGTACATCATTTCTACCCTCGATGCCCGTGAGGCTTATTTGTTGGTCTTCTCCTATTTTCTATCTAAGTGATAATCCCGACCACGAAGCTCCCTAGCAAAGTGTCCATCTGCATTGTTTTTCTTTAAGAGACACAACAGATGAAATTACATTACCGAGTACACTTTCATATTTGCACTTGATTCAGATCTCGCATCTGTTAAGATAATTCCACCAGTCAGATTAGTTAGAAGTTACTTTCTACCCTATGTCTCTTCTTCAATTAGCTCTTAGATGATATAGTCTTCCATCGATCACCCATTTTCCTTCGAAAGCATGCTCCTACCGCACATTCTGGCATAAAATCATCACCCCGAGCGAGCAACCCAGCCATATAAATTTTGTCTAGGGCAATAAATATATTGGTTTTCCATTCTTATTAGATGCAGTGCTAAGCTTCGAAGGACCTCTAAGGGTCCAATGCACCCTAAACATTAGTCCAATAGCTATTAAATCTCTTTACAATGACATAAAAATTAGATCCCTTCACAATGCTTGACAAATAAACATGAGCAACAACCGATATTAAATATTAACAGGCTATCAGAACCATATTCATGGTCCCTCAGCCTTATCAGTTCTGACATACCAAACTTAACTGTAAAATTACAGACATCTTGTTTAAACAATCTATGACTAATCAGTAAAAACATCATTCACAAAATCAGTGCACTCTATGTGTGTTTCCACAATAACATTATCAGTAATACATACCTCCCACATATGAAGTGGTTCCATTTACAAGCAACTTATTCCTCCGATCCTATCTTTACTGCAACCTCTTGAGATAGTCCATCAAAATTTGATCAACTGTCAGTTCCTTATATCTACAAAGAAGAGGAAAAAAATTGATGTCACAAAAAGAACATTGTCCATCTGTTGCATCAGATGTGGAGTCTGTTGCAACAGATGTGGAGTCTGTTGCTACAGATATGGAGTCTGATGGAATATATCAAAGCAACCTTTCTAGTGGTTTTATTTGTTCCAACAGTTTCTCCATTTGTTGCAACATCAATAACAGCATAAACATCAATAAAAAAGAAGCAACATTTGTTCCAACAACATCATCAACAACAAAGAAACAACATCCTTTATGCCAGAACTATCAACAACACCACAAGTTCCAACAACGTCAACCCCACCAACAACATCAATAACTACATCAACAACAATGAAACAAATAAAATACATACAAAAAAAATGATACTGCCAATAAGGTTTTTAAACTTCTCCCAACAGATGACTTTTTTCTCATAATGTAATAAAAATTCTCGGATTGTTTATTCAACACTTACAAGTTCCTTAAATTTTTTTTAATAAATATGATATGGGTAAATAGTAATTAGATAAAAACACAGATGTAAATAGCATGCAAATAATAAGACGAGAATGAAAGAGCAATAATGAACCATACCTTAATATCAAAAAGGGGATCAAAATAGAAATTTAAGTTGAGGAAAGATATGGATGGGTTTAGATCCGAAAAGATCTTTATGAGAAGAGAATAGAAAAGAGAAAAAAAGGATGTGACCCTAAAGAGGGGAGAGAAAAAGATGAGAGTTGAATAACATAAACTGCAACTGAAGGAAGAGATGAGATAATTTCTATAGATGTATTGTGTACGTAGACGTGGTGGTTTTCAATATTCATTAATTAACATTCATTAATTTCATTAATAATTTGAGGGGCACGAGGAAAACTAAGACTACTGACATTGAAAAGACAAGACAAGACTGCTCAATGAACTCACTTTTAAGATATCCAAGAAACATTTTTTACCTCTTTTAGTAGTAAGTACTACTACTTGATATTATCTACTCGGACCAGAAGCTTGTTGCTTTAAAATTAAAAAAGATAAAAAGATTTTCAAACAGATATGCCATCTGTTGCAACATATATAAATATCTATTTAGAAATT
>NW_025890492.1:0-4379 GCF_002878395.1 Capsicum annuum | reverse complement strand
TATTGTTTCAAGTGTCTTTAAAATGTGAGTTGGATTGTGAATTGAGGTGTGTTGATGTTGAAGTTGAAGGGCTATGATGAGCCTTGGCATTGTTTGGGTGTTATTGATGTTGTGGTGGTTTAAAAAGGTGATACGTTTCGATGTTGGAAAATATTCTTGATTTGAGTCGAGTTAGGGATCCACAAATGATTATTTAATAATTTGAGAAAGATACATGATTTTGGTCATCATTGTTGACCCTTGAGATGTTTTAAAGTGGAATCCCAACGCGTTCTGAGCTTGTCGGGGAGTAGTACTTAGCACTGAGAGGGAAATTTGGTATTTCCCCAAACCTATGTCCCACCGTAGAGTTGTTTGATAATGATATTATTGGCCAGAGAGTCCGATTGTGATTATTGTAGTTTTAAGGTCATACTTCCTGACAAAGAGTATGACGCTCCCGCCAATGGGGGTTTCAAACATTAGTATTCCACATAGCTCACGTAGGGTTTTCGGTTATAGGAAACTCCCTTGTCCATAAGAATCATGTTTATTGAAATATTGAGTCACTCCGAGTTTTGATATGGTAAGTCAAATTGCCTATGATGATTTATAATGATTTATGAGGTTTTTCTCCTACATTTCCTATCTAAGGTGTTATGAGTTGCATGACTCAATGTCACTCAAGCCAGGGGTGTCATTATGGTCTGTATGTACGTTTTTACAAAATTTATGATATTATTTAAATTTTGCATGCGCCCCCACATACTCCGTATGTATCTTGTGCTGACCCACATATTTCTCTATGGGCTACATTCTTACCATAATGTAGGTTCAGGTACTTAGCCGCAGCCGCGACAGTGATATCCGAGTGCCGCATCTACGTTCCTTCAGTGGTGAGTCCTCATGGTTCGAGGACCAAGTTGCTCGTTTTGGTCCTGTTGTTTTGTGATCCCTTTGGTCTGTTGAGTCAGTTAGGGGTTTGTCCCAATGGCTCGTTGATTTTGCTGTGTAGAGGCTATGTCAGACTAGTGTATTGTTGGGTTGGTTTGTGCATAGGCATTCCATATATGTACAGTCTAACGATATTCCGTGCCATGTGCGATGTGATATGATATGTACTTATAGACATATCCTTAGCGTAGCGTGTATGTTGTGGTGTTGGAACCCAAGGGTAGTGTTTTGGCTTAAAGGGTTAGCTTGAGGCTATGTGTAGCTTTGGGCACCGTGTAGCGTCTCGGGGTGATATTTCGGGGCATTACAAATAGTTCAACTGCGTTCGGTGAAACTTCTTCTCACTTCAACACGCCGACTCAACTTCTCTTTTTCTCTACAAAAACTACTATGGAAAAATCATTTTCGTCAACCACAAGGAGCAGTGGTTGTGAATTGAAAAAAAATGAAGAAGAAAGAAAATTGAGAGAGAAATAGAAAAAAAAATTAAGAATAGGGTTGAAGGAGAGAGAATTTGTGTGGGGCTGGGTGCTGGGGTGGGGTTTTAAAGAATAATTTTTGTTGTAGACGCGCCTTTTTCTCTTTTTAATTTAATTTTATTTCCATGTTAAATCTAGGGTGTAAATAGTTTCACTTTTTTTATAGTTTAGGTGTGTAATAGGTCACTAGTATAGTTTTGATGTGGCTTAGACTTTTCGGGTATAGTTTGGGGTGGAAACGATGCCTTTTTTCCATTTGCATATTACTTCCTCCATTTTATATTAGTTGACTGCTATGAATTTAGTACATTCAGTAAAAAGAAAGTTTATTAAAAATTTATTTTATTAAATTAGTCTTAATAATTATACTTTAAAAATATAAGTTTAAATTTATACAGTTCATTTAGTTATTAATGATCGAAATAGTATCGAAAGAACATAATAATATTCTCTTGATTTTATAAAAGAAACAACTAAATTAAACAAATATTTTTAGAAAAAAGATCAACTAATACAATACGAAGGCAGTATCATCTTTATTGTTAAGTATCGAAAAATGTAAATATGCTAGAGGCCAGTAAATAATAATTACGGTAGAAAAACATATTAATTATAAACGAATCTTTCCATAATATTATTATTTGTTTCGATAATTGGATAGCGAAATACTATTATAAAAAACATATAATATAATAAAATATAAAAGAACGATTTTATAAAAGACAACGATTCTATAAAAGACAGTTATTATAGAGGATAATTAAGGATATTATTATAAAGAAATTTGACTATAATAATATATTTTTAAAATTAAAACTTAGATAATTATGTTTGTAATGCAGAAAATCTGGCAATGATAAAGAAGCAACAAATTAGGTGAAGTCATTTATTTACCCAAAAAAGAAAAAAAAAAGATCTGCTTCAAAGAGTTGACTATTAATTGGCCTAAACCAGCTGGTTTTGGCCCCTAGAATGTACTATATCATTTTCAAGTCTACATTTTCTCCTCTATTTATTTAAATGTGTTATAAAATAAAGATAAAATATTAATATCAAACTTAAAAAATGAGTGAACTAGAGAATTTTAGTAGTATATTTGTTACTACTTGGATATATCAGCAAATTGTTCAAATGGTGGCTATTTATAGACATCAAACTTAGTTTCTAAGTTTACCAAACTTGACTTCAAGTTGGCAAGTTGGCCAACTATTTTAGGTTTTCAAATTCAAATTGAACAAAAAATGTTTTGGTCTTCAAATCCAACTTGACTACTAACTATTATCTCTA
Organism: Capsicum annuum; assembly: GCF_002878395.1. NCBI lineage: Eukaryota > Viridiplantae > Streptophyta > Magnoliopsida > Solanales > Solanaceae > Capsicum > Capsicum annuum. The sequence goes on along the minus strand of NW_025890492.1, from coordinate 1,680 downwards.
ATATTTCAAACACATACATGTTACAAGACATACATATTTTATAACACTCCCCCTTGGATGTCCATTAAGAGATAATGTATCTCGTTAAACCTTACTAGAAAAACCCAATGGGAAAAAGCCCAGTGAAAAAAAAAAGAATACACACATCTGGTAATACGCTTTTATTGTTGCCTCATTAAAAACCTTACCAGGAAAATCCGACTGAGACAAAATCTTGTTTAAGGAAAAAAGAGTACAACACATATTGTACTCCCCTGATGGGAACTTCAGTTTAATGACTTGAATCTTTGCATCCAGATTTTTTGCATCATCTTCTTGAAAGTTACAGTTGAAAGAGACTTGGTGAATAAATTAGTCATATTGTCACTCGCACGAATTTGTTGCACGTTAATATCATCATTCTTTTGTAGCTCATATGTATAGAAAAATTTTGATGAAGTGTGCTTCGTTCTATCTCCTTTTAATGAATCCTCCTTAAAGATGTGCTATGCATGTTGCATTATCTTCGTATAAAATTGTAGGTACATTGTTACTTTTCAAACAATATTTTTCTCGAATGAGATGTATTATGGACCTCAATCATACATATTCTCGGCTTACTTCATAAATAAGTATTAGCTCAGCATGATTTGATGAAGTGCTAAATAGGTCACTTTGTATATCTCCAAGATATGACAATATCCTCATATGTCAATATATTGCATGTTTGAAATCGAGATTTATGCGGGTTAAATAAATACCCAGCATTAGCATAATCAACAAGACCAGGACTGCAATCTTTAAAATAAAATAAGATCATGTGTTTGATCCCATTTTGATATCTCCTAGTAGGAGAAAAATTATACCTTGCTAATAAAATAACCGCAAAAGGGCGATATTAGGCCTTGTAGTATTTGCAAGATAAATTAGTACATCAATTGCACTAAGATATGGTACTTCATAGCCAATTCAATTCGATAAATTTCTCATGCCAACAAATAATCTATTGCTTTTGAAAACTCTCTAAGAGTTCCAATAATTTTCAAGTTATAGATTTATGCAATATAAGGATTATAGATAAGTTTCTCAGAAACTTTTATATGCTTCAAACATTTTGAATCCTTAAACAAGTTTTCAGGTAAATTTTGTCAAGTGATAATATTCAACATTTCATCTGTGACATCTTCAAGTGTCTGAACTGCAAATCAAATAAGTGTTATGCTTATGAAGATGCACCATTTCATGTCACTTGATAAATATTTCTACATCAGTATGCTTAAATTAATGTAGAATTCAGATCCTCGTAATCTTTTATAATATTATGTCAAAATTGTATCAAAGATATCGTCGATGTTTCTCATTTTGTATCTGTTCACAATGCAACATAACAATTTAAGATCTCATCACTTCATTAGAATGTCATAGTTCTTATAGATTTTTCTCCTTTAGGATGGCATAGTTCTTCGGGATTTTTCTTCTTTTCCACTTTGCTAATAAACTTCTTAACATGCTATTCATTGAATAATTCTATTATAAAGTAACTAACATGAACTTATTTTATCATACTATGATTGTCAGGAATTTATGAATTTAGCCATTCATAATCATAAATATAAATACATGTTCTGGTAAATCTGATAATTCTAGATTTTCCATAGCTGTCTGATTCATAGCTTTTCCTTGGAAATATACCTGTTTTTT
>NW_025890491.1:0-3436 GCF_002878395.1 Capsicum annuum | reverse complement strand
AGTCTGAAGTAGATCAATCATAATGTTTTACTCCGATATTCAAATTGAATGAAACCAATTTAATTAGAAAGAGGACTCTCATATCTTTCCATTAATATATAGTATCTCACCCAGATCATTATGTACGAGGAGTTATGATCGTTTGAAGTTGACAGAAAAATTCACTTTTGATAGGCTAAAGTACATTGACCATAACTTTTTGCTCCGAAAAATAAATTGGATGAAACCAATTTTTTCATTGGAAAGAGGACTCGTATATATTTCTGTTGATATATAGTAGATCACCCAGATTATTATGTACCAGGATTTATGATCATTTAAAGTTGGAGCAAAAATACGCTAGGCCTCAGTACTTTTTTCTGTACATTTTACTATTCATTGCTATTCACGGTTCGATTGGAATGTTCATAACTCATCGCTCGGGTGTCCGTTTTGGATGATCCATATATCGTTGGAAATATTATTAGATACACTACGTAATGGTGGGTCATAATCTAAGAAATTTCACATGAAAAATTTATAATTCATTCTAGAAGATAGACCCCAACACATTTACGCATAAAATTTCAATAAAAAATTTCCTGGGGTATTACGGTGTCAGTACCGTGCCACGGGTAAAGGAAACTACTATAGAGTCAGTTCTAATCTAGCGGGTGACCCCTGAGATCAGTCCTATACTAGCGGGTGATCCCTGAGTATGTCAGTCCTATATAACGGGTGACATCTCATAACCTATGCTGGCTACGTAGTTCTGGAACTTAGGGATTTCTTCTAGAAATCTTAGTCCTATCTAACGGGTATGCCCCCATCCCTTGGCTCGCTCTTTGTTGAGTCCTAATCCCAACAGAATGATACTGAACTGATTCACTAATTCATACTAGGCCTAACTGAGCTGTTACTGATCGTACTATTTAATTGAACTGAACTGAGTTACTGAGTTCCATAGACTGACAGAAAAACTACTAAATTTTGTTAACTAGTTGAATACTACTGAATTCTGAATTATTACTGAGCCAAGTTGGACTGATAATAAGATTACTGAGTTTTCGTAAGTCATGAAGCTGACTGAGTTCTACTGAATATTAACTGACTGAGAATACTACTGATCGTGATGTGACTGAGAGTACTACAACTGACACTGGCTCCGGGCACACAGCTAAATTATCGTATATTAAATACCTTCAGGACTCGATTGCTTAAAGTAAAGCATAACAATTCTTGAATAACATGTCAATCGTCTATAATTCTCAATACAATCACTGAAGCATCTTTTCAAATATTTGCAGTCATAAACTTGTAGACGTATGGGCATGCATACTAATGTCTCATTATTCATTCACCCAAGCCTTTCAACAAACAGTTAACATACATTAACTTGTACATAAATGGGGATTTCATATTAACATGCTATAATGGCACTACTTCATTAACCTAGGCATTTAATCAAACATATGGGGAGCATGCTTTGGTTAGACAACACACCTTACATATAAATAACATGGCTACATCAATCAACATCCAATTTGAAGGGGTTTAGCATGAATATTATGTAAATCATCACATACTAGGATCAAAGCTTGCAACTTGTAATCTAGAACATCAATTATATCCCAACAACAACATAAACATGAACTTCAATTCAATCATAATCATGGAAATCATAAATACGTAATCTTTATAATTCAAAAGGATTCTTGAGCTTCATGGGTGGAAGGAACCCATGAATCAACATCTAACATACCTTAATGGTGATGAAATTGTTGAAAAATTGGACCTTTAAGCTTGATTGAAAGAATTCTTGTACATAAAATTGAATTTGGAGCTTAACTTCTTGATTCTTGAGGGATGAAACTTGGATTTTGGTTTTGGGAACAGTAAAAGGGTTTTGATTTGTTTACTGAATTCTTAGGGTTAAGAGAGAGGATTTTATGTGATTAATATATCATAAAAATGTTTTGAAGTAATTAGGGACGGTTAAGGGGTGTGAAATGACTTCAACACCCTTGATCTAGGTCAAAACAGAGTGTTTTTGGCACTTGGCAATAACTTAGGCAGCGCCAAGGCAATCGCCTAAGTTAAGTTGGGTGAGACCTTGTCAATCGCCTAATTTTGGTTGGGCGGCACCTAACCAATTGCATACCCTTACTGCCTCTCACGAAAATGGGCATAACTTTTCGTTCGGGTACTGGATTAAGGAGAAATTGGTATCGTTGGAAAGCTAATTTGATTATCTATAATTTTGTGTGTATAAATATTCCAAAATAACATATATACACCAAGTTATACTCATTCAAAGATGACCCTTGCAAAATCAAACACTAACACTTTATGGGTTCAAAAGCTCTTAGCTTGCATTACTTTAAGTGACTCTTATGAACATGTTTAACACATAATAAGCTATATTTTCACTAGAATACTCATTGTAAGTCATGTACTCAAATGTGAATTACAAGATTTGAGGTTTCACACGTAGGAACTATGGATCGATGTAACGCCCCAATTATCTGAACTGGAATGCTACAAGGTGATCATGACCCCGAAGGACCACAAGCAAACCCATGACTAATATCTGTACTTGTACACTGCATAATATGACATGAAAATGTGGAAACATACACTGAAAGGCCATAAGATTCAATACTGAACATAATCTGAATAATGATAACATCTGAATAAAGTGGTATCATAATATCAAAATAAAACTGAAGTCTAAATCTGATAATACTATAATCGTCTGAAAGCCTCTAACTATCTGGATACTCTAGATAAGAAGTTGATGGGACATGTCCCGAACTAACTCCACAGAGTGAAAATTGAACTGATATGACAAAATAAGATCATGTCCTCGGAGAATGAGGACTCACTGCTCAAAACTTTGAGTACTAGAATGCTACTGCTACTACTGATCTAGAATTCATGTCTCTGAACCTATGGTGTAACATATAAAGAAAGAACCATAGCGCAAATGCGTCAGTACAAGGGAATGTACTGAGTATACGTGTAAGGTAGGCTATATGCAAGGGTCCACATGTATGAGCAATACTAAATGACTGGTTAATATGAACGTGAGAGTACATACATGAATACATAGTAATTGAGATCGTGAAAACATGATAACTGAATCTATATACTAATGAAATGAATTTACTGATTTCTAACATGACTAATACTAGAGTTTTGATAACTAATAACATATGTGATTATGTATAACAATCCTGAATCTAATGGAAATATCTAAGTTTTGTACTATAACTGAGCTGACTGTGTCTGACAGTCCTGATAATTTGAAATCTGAAGAACTATCTGAGTTCTTTTACTAAGACTGAGACTGAAACTGTGGAAATTAGTCATCTAACCAACATGCCCCAAATGCACTATAATAGCTGAGCTGGGGTCCAATTTGTACCCTGATTGGAAGTATGTCAATACTACGCCA
>NW_025890490.1:0-1809 GCF_002878395.1 Capsicum annuum | reverse complement strand
AATCTAGGACTAGGGGTGAGTTCTCATAGGGTCAACTACAACTTTAATTGAGTCTTTTGGCATTCGTATAATATGACAGTACTGCATTCCTCCCGACCATAGTCATCAATCGATCACTCTGAGGTAAAATAATTCTTATTACGTAATATGTTCAACTAATAACTTAATTGATCGTAAGGTCAAGTACAACAGATGGAAGTATCTATTTGATAATTTACAATAGATAGATAATCTGTTGAAATAAATGACTTAATCTATTTGATTAATTCTAACAGATAGGAAATCTGTTGCAGCAGATGACTTGATCTGTTTGATTAATTTAAATAGTTGGGTCATCTGTTGCAATGGGTTGAACATTTGTTTTTATACAATTTAAATTAAGTTCATATGTTCAAATAATTCTTTAATTGATTAATCTAGGACTAGGGGTGAGTTCTCATAGGGACAACTAAAACTTCAGTTGAGGCTTTTGGCAATCGCATGATGAGACGGTACTACATTCCTCCCGACCAGAGTCATCGATCTATCATCTAAGGTGAAGCGATTCTTATTACCTAATATGTTCAACTAATACCATAATTAATCATAATATAAACTACAACTGATGGCAGTGCCTATTTTATAATTTACAACAAATGGCTAATCTATTACAACAGGTGACTTAATCTTTTTTGATTAGTTCCAATAGATAGGTAATCTATTGTAATAGATGACTTAATCTATTTGATTAATTTTAACAGATGGATCATCTATTTCAACAGGTTGAATATTTGTGTTTATACAATTTCAATAAAGTTCATATATTTAACTAATACCTTTATTGATTAATCTAGGACTAGGGGTGAGTTCTCAAAGGGTCAACTATAACTTTAATTAAATATTTTGCCAATCACTTGATGAGACGGTATTGTATTCCTCTTGACCAGAGGCATAGATCGATCACTCTGAGCTAAATCGATTCTTATTACCTTATATGTTCAACTAATACTTTAATTTATCAATCTAGGACTAGGGGTGATTTCTCATAGGGTCAACTACAGCTTCAATTGAGTCTTTTGACAAAAGCATAATAAGATGGTATTACGTTCCTCCCGACTAGATTTATCAATCGATCACTATGAGCTGAATCAATTCTTATTAGCTTATATGTTCAACTAATGCCTCAATTGATCAATCTAGGACTAGGGGTGAGTTTTCATAGGGTCAAACACAGCTTCAACTGTGTCTTTTGGCAATCACATGATGAGACAGTAGTACATTCCTACCGACCAGAGCCATCGATCGATCACTCTGAGGTGAAGCAATTCTTATTACGTAATATGTTCAACTAATACCTTAATTGATCATAGGGTCAACTATAATAAATAACTGTGCCTATTTGATAATTTACAACATATGGGTAATCTTCTACAACAAATGACTTAATCTGTTTAATTAATTCCAATGGATGGGTAATATGCTGCAACAGGTGACTTAATCTATTTGATTAATTTTAATAGATGGGTCATCTATTGCAACAGGTTGAATAGTTGTTTTTATACAAGTTTGATTGAGTTTAAATAATGCCTTAATTGATTAATCTAGGACTAGGGGGAGTTCGTCAACGATCAACTACAACTTTAATTAATTCTTTTGGCAATCGGAAGATGGGATGATATTGTGTTACTCCTAATTAGAGTCGTCGTTCGATCACTCTATACCGAATCAATTCTTATTTACTTATATGTTTAACTAATACCTTAATTGATCAATCTAGGACTAGGGGTGAGTTCTCATAGGGTCAACTACAACTTTAATTGAGTCTTTTGG
>NW_025890489.1:0-3409 GCF_002878395.1 Capsicum annuum | reverse complement strand
AATTATCAATCTTAGACCAATAAATTTCTAGACTAAATTATTATCTCTAATATGTATAGTGAGAATTCATAAAGCAGATGCTGAGAGTTGATTTCTCATACGGCATAATACTTAAACGTCAACTTAAATTTGATATCAAATTATAACTTTGATCTTAAATTTTGATAGTGCACAAATATAATCTTCAACTATTTAAAACTGTCCAAATATGACTTCCGATCCTATGTGGCAAAACGCGTGTTGTACATGCAAAACTGAGCGCGTTGGGCTAAAATTTTGAGCGTTCCAACAGTAAAAAAAGGGTAAAATAACTATTATGCCCTTACTCACTTCTTTTTATATATTTAAATGACTTTTTATTATTATTTTTTTATTATTTTTAGCTCAAAGATGAAACTATACTAATAATAAATAAAAAAATTATAGTTTTAATAAAATGGTATTAAATTAAAGTTATCAAATTAATGGTACTAAAACGTTATTAAATTAAAGTTATTAAGGGCAGTAGTACTAGTTTATTAAATTAAAGTTATTAAAATGTTATTAATAAAAGGTTGTTAAGGGCAATAGTAGTAGTATATTAAATTAACGTTATTAAAACGTTATTATAGTAACGTTATTAAATTAACGTTATTAAAAGGTTATTAAGAAGAAACTTTTATTAAAATATTGTTGTTGTTGTTGTTATTATTATTATTATTATTATTATTATTAATAATAATAATAATAATAATAATAATAATAATAATAATAATAATAATAATAATAATAATAATAATAATAATAATAATAGTCAGCAAAGCGGTGTCATTTTAACTTATAGAAGCAAAACGACGTCGTTTTAAGTTTTAGATCCAAAAGTCCTCCCAATCAGCCCTTTTAATAACGTGACACCATATGATTGGAATACATATCCACGTAGGCGCAAGTGAAACTCACGCATGGAGGTTACAAGAACGGAGGTCATATTTGTTCAGATTTTGAATAGTTAAAGGTCTTATTTGTGCACTATCAAAATTTAAGGTCAATATTATAATTTAGTGTCATGTTTAGGATCATATTTATGTATTATGCCTTCTCATACTGTAACTCAACTATTTAGAAAGTCACTTTTCTTTGTTTTGTTACATAAAAAGTCACTCTGATATTGTTGTCATTTCGCGTATAAAGTCACTTGACTTTATTTCCGGTATATATTGATTGGGTAAAAGATCAATTCCAAAGTTTATCTCCCTATCAAGAGAAATTCCACAAAGGTCATGAGGAAAGAAATTGGGAAACTCATTAACCACAGGAACATACTATACTATAAAGAGGGACTTTTAGAGTTAGAATCTTTGACTCAGACCAAATGATACAAACAACCTTTAGATGTCAATTTCCGGGCTCTAAGATAAGAAAAAAACTTACCCTTAGGTGCTAATGAACTATCTTCTCATTCCATCACCGGTTTATTAGGAAAATGAAAAGTGACCTTTCTAGTACTACAGTCTACGTTAGCATAGCACGAGTGAAGCCAATCCATTCCCAAGATTACATCAAAATCCACCATAACAAGCTCTACCAGATCTACCATAATGGCCTGATGAAAGATAGGCACAACACAAGCCCTATAAATTCTCCTAGCAACAATGGACTCACCCATCGGGATAGAGACTGAGAAGGGGTCAGGAATATTTTCGGGACAAAAAACAAAGTTTATAGGTCACATAAGGAGTCATATAAGATAGGATGGAACCGGGATCAAGCAATACATAAATTAGGAGACTTTATACATGAAGATAGTGCATAACAAATGAAAATAAGAGAAAGCAAAGAAACATTAGGAGAGTATTTTCTTATCAATTAAATTGAAAATCGAATCGATAAAGATCAAAAACCAATTAATCGAAAATTGATAACAAATATCTTATTAGTTTGGTTATCGATTTAGTATGTTTACAAATGAAAAATTGATAAACCGAACTGATAATGCACAAAACGGAACCGACCGATGTGCACCCCTAACATAGCTTAGCAAACATAAATTTCAATTAATTACAATTCATCGTCTTCTCTAGCTAATTATATACAATCCATAGTCTCTGTTCTCCTTCCCTCGCTCGCCCCTCTCATCCCTCTCTCTCAATCTCGCTCGCCTCCCTCCCCATCCCTCTCTCTCGTTGCCTCCATCCCTCAATCTCTCTATCTTTTTTGCACACTTTAAGAAACAAATTGTGAGGTGTATCAATTTGTATTTGTATGTTCATTTATAAAATAAAATTGTACTCATCGATACTAACTGATTGTATTTATATTTTATATCTGATTTATACAATCAAGTTTTATTCTATAAAATACAACTGATTCGATGTATTTTGTATTTTAAATCTAATTTGTTGATATTTGTATTTGTGTTTTGTTCTATAAAATATAAATTGATACATTAGTTGCATACATTTGTATACATCGGTTCATAAAATCACTACATTTATAGGGGAAAAGACAAGAATAGACACTCGGCTAAAACAATTGCCGCCGAGTGGCCATCGATTTTTAAATTCCAAAATATAGCCATTTAGGTCTTTTTTTTGCTACTATCTTCATGTTTTTTTTTTTTGCTGCAAATATCACAATCCAGTGATTCCGTTTAAGCTATCCTCTTGTGTATCTATAACGCCATTACTCAACGGTTGATTTGAATCATAAAGATTTTAAAGTTTGCTAGCTTCAAAATAGCATAATACATAAATATGACCCTAAACTTGACACCAAATTATAACTTTGACCTTAAACTTTGACAGTGCACAAATATGACCTTTAACTATTCAAAACTACACAAATATGACCTTTAAATGACTTTTCACTATTATTTTTTTAATTATTTTTGGCTCAAAGATGAAAATGACATCTAATTTCTTTTGTCATTGCGGAAAAAGAGAAATATTGAAGATTTATTAATTAGGTGGGTCAGCCTCATACCAAAAAATCGCGCGGGAATGCATATATATTATAAAACAAAGGGCGAATTTATGTTATATAATATATCTAAATATAATTTATTTAATTATTAAATTAAAGATGAAACTATACTAATAATAAAAAATATTATAGTTTTAATAAAACGTTATTAAATTAACATTATTAAGGATAGTAGTAGTAGTATATTAAATTAACGTTATCAAATTAACGTTATTAAATGGAGTATTAAATAAACATTACTAAAATGGAGTATTAAATTAAATATTTAATTGTATTATTTTTATATCTCTGTTTTGAATTTTTTTTTTTTGTGTAAAGGTAAAGTTTAGTTGTATTATTTTGATATCTCTATCATCGTATTATTTTGTTATAGTTTACAGGTGGTAGATGAATGTTAGACGACTTTGAGAAAATTTTTGTGTAAAGGTTAGATTTAATTATATTATTT
>NW_025890488.1:0-3210 GCF_002878395.1 Capsicum annuum | reverse complement strand
GAATCCACGTAGTCCATCATTGCCTTCATATGAATAGTTCTCAAATGTAGCGAATTGAGGTTCTTGAGGGATGCATCCTCGGAGATGATTGTGGGAGAGATTTAAGAATGAAAGAAATGTAAGTGAAGCAAGTTGTTGTGGTATCTCCCCCGAAAGATGGTTATATGAAAGTTCAACTACAGATAAATTTCCAAGCGATAGTGGTATATGACCTTCCAAACCATTATGAGATAAATTCAGCACGCGAAGTGTAACAAGATCTCCCACGATACTTGGAATATGCCCTTCAAATTTGTTGTTTGAAAGATCGACAGTGGTGTACAAAGACAAGATTCTCACAACTTCAAGCTCCAATCCTTTTGTTACGACAGCTACCGTGTCTTGATAATACCCATCTCTTGGCTCCATCTTTGATGGATCAATTGTCCTCATGGCTTTCAAATGTTGTAACAGACTCTTCGGTAAGTTCCCCGTGAAGGCATTCGAAGAGAGATCTAACATTCGAAGATTAGGAAACATGTTTTCAATTGTTGAAGTTCTAATGGAACCATGCAATTCATTGGATCTCAAGCTTAAGACTTGCAGCTTTGGAAGAGTTCCCAACCACATGGGGAACGTGCCAATGAGATGATTATCTCCTAAGTCAAGAACCTCCAACTCTTTGCAATGGGCCAAAGATCGTGGAATTTTCCCCTCTAGTTTATTGCCATGCAAGTTGAGGCTTGTCAGTGAACTTCCACTGATGAAAGTTGTTGGAAGATTCCCAGAAAGATTGTTATGTCGTATATCCAAAACCCCGAGAGCAGTCATATTTCCCAAACATTGAGGAATTTCTCCACGCAAATTGTTTCTTCCCAAATCAAGCATCTCCAGAGAAGTCAAATTGCAAATAGATGAAGGAATCTCTCCGCTCATATTATTTTGCGATATGAAGAACAACCATGTGGTATTTGGTGGAATAGGTAGCGAACCTTGAAGCAAATTGGATCACAAATCAATGGTATCTACATAACCTTGAAGAGGGTGAATCCACACTTGTCAGCTTGTTGTAGGATAAATTAAGACTTCGCATTGAAAACATCCAGTTAGACCATGCCCAAACAGGAATCCGTCCTTGAAGCTTATTATTTGAAAGATCCAAATCTCCAAGCTGCTTTGCGGATCTTAGAAACTCCAATTCTTTCACTTCACATGCGGCCAATCCTAACTTATCAAGAGATTCTAGCCAAGTAACGTTAACTTTGTTCTCGTTAGTCAATGAGATGCTAGTGTATGAAAGATCAAGAACCCGAAGCTGTTTGAGGTCCGAAAAGAGGCTGACATCCACGTAACCACTAAATTATTGAAAGAAAGATCAAGTTTTATTAGGTTCACAAGGTTTTGAATTGAGTTGGGAAGATGTCCTTGCAGCTGATTATTTTTTTAAATCAATCCACCTTAGTGAATTGGACTTGAAATCCTCAAGCTGACCAGAAAAGTGGTTGTTACTCAAGATTAAATAACGTAGTGATGGAAGCTGGGAGAACATCCATGATGGCATTGTTCCATTCAAGGTGTTACCATCAAGGACCAAAAGCTCTAAGCGGGTGAGATTTGAAAGAGACTTAGGAATTGGACCTCTAAGGTTGCAATTAGAAAGAGACAACAAACGCAGTGTAGTTAAATGAGAAAAGAAATTCAGAGAAATGGTGGAAGAGATGTTTATGCCCTTGAGTTGAAGAGCTGTTAATTTGGTCAAGTTCTGAAAAAGCAATTTAAAATCACGGGCTGCGAGTCTTAGATTAGTTTCAGATGATGGGGAGAGACTAAGAGACTGTAACTTGGAAAGATGAGAGATTTCAAGAGGAATTTGACCTGAGAAAGAGGACTTGAAAAGATTAAGATGCGTCAAGCTCGAGAACCTACTAGAATCAAATTCAGGGAAGATGTGAGAACCAGGGAAGTTATTATAAAAAAGATCAAGCCTTTGGAGATGAGAGAGTTGGAAAAGGTTGCTATTGGAATCAATCTTCCCAACAAGTTGACTGCAACTGAGGTTAAGCTCAATAACATGGCCAATCATCTCATCACACGTCACTCCGTCCCATGAGCAGCAATCTCTGCTCATTTTCCATGAACTCGTTTTTTGATGAGGCATTTGATTGTAGAATGTTTCACAAAAACCATCACCATCACTTGAGACAGAGGAATTTACGGTAAGCTTTTTCTTGAATTTTAGAAGGGAAATGCTTTCATCTCTGCGGCACAGATGATGAGGTATGGATGAAGAAAGAGAAAGAAGACATAAACAAAGAAAGAAAAGAAATGAGAATTGGTTGTAGCCCATGTTTAGAATCAAATAGTTCAAAAGTTGGTTGTGGGAATTAGAAAAAGGGCTACTCCAAATATATATAGGAAGATAATTGTTGTGATACTTTACCAGCAAGGAGAGCTAGACCCTTAGTACCTACGTGGACACTTGAGTGTGTTGTGCCATGCAGGCACTAAGGTTGTCAAAATATCATTTTTAATTAGTTCAGGGGTAATGGGATCCTTTTAAGTTGAGATATGTCATAACCTTTTTGGGTATAGTTCAGGGGTAATTGAGTATTATCTCTATATTTAATAATTATAGGGAAGGATAAATGCCTAACTTTTCATATACTTATTTTTTTTTAAAATGTGATCGCTCGATGCTAAATCCTATTCCCAACTGAACTTACACTAGTACTGAACTAAACTAAGTTTAATTGAACATTATTTCTGATAGTCATAAATGTCTGAGTACAATGATAAGATTCATGGCTTAACTGACTTATTTAGTAGTGATACTTTACAAGCAAGGAGGGCTAAACCGTACTTTACCAATCCTAAAGAGGTAACAAACCTCTACTAATAAACAAACATGAAAAAATAAAAAATTAGAGAGAATTAGATATTCTATGATTGTAACAAAGTTTGTAATATATTCTATAATGATATTACAAATGAGAATGCTTAAATAGTGCAAAATTGTTAAATCAAAACGAAAGTTGAGTTATCAATCTCAAACTTGCTTTTATGCTTAAATAGTTTTGAAGTTGCTTTTAAAAACTTACACGCACCCAGTGTATACACCAAATCAGTGTTTCTTACCATGGTTATGTAATTAAATTAAGTAAAATACATATTGATTAATCATGGTTAAGTAACATGAACTTTAAATTTCAACACATAACATGCATGTATTGG
>NW_025890487.1:0-2591 GCF_002878395.1 Capsicum annuum | reverse complement strand
TAGAATTAGATATACATTACAGTACAGTTAGGATAAATTATTATACAGAAATTTGTAACTCTGTAATTACTACAGGATAAAATAATAAACCAAACAAATTAATGAGTACATCTTACGAAAAGAATAAATCATTAAAAAATATTGAAACAAAATTTAAGAACCCAAACTACATTAACTTTTATATTTATAATTATTTCTATTTTGCTACCTTTTTTTGTTTGTTTTTGTAATATTATATTATTAGTTAAAAGTCATTCGATAATTTCTTAATATTTTTAAAATGTTTAAATCATGTATTCATTTTAATTTCTTGTATCCTATTTCTTTTTAATTAGTTTATTTTAAAAAAATATCTCTGTACTTTTTCAAACTCTTTTAATTTATCTTTTCATATGACATATTTAAGACCACAAGATTAAATGATATTTTGGTTCTTTCAACATATATCTTCAGTTTAAGATCACAAAATTCAAAAATCTTCATCACGCGTTTAAATTTTGGGTTAAGTCAAAATCAGACAAACAAGTTAAAATGAAGGAAGTGAAAGTTTTTGTAAGTTAAAAAACAAAATTTTATTTTACTAAAATCAGACAAATGCGTGCACTAAAACTGTTCTCATTTTTATTTTACTGCATTTTCTTAAATTAAAGTTTTTAACAATATAAAATAAGTATTGTCTTATGTTGAATTACCTTCATTATCTTTTAAGAAATACAATATTTAAGTAATATGAAAAATATTTGATGCTACAAATTATTGTATGATTACGTCAATAAAGTTAATTTATAAATAAAGATAACTTTTAAATTAAATAGTTGAAAGTCTGATTTAGAAAGATACTTTTGTAGATGTTCCTTTAATGGGTGAAATCTTATAAGATTATTAAAATTTCAATTAGGGATAAAATAGATTCTAAAAAGTTGGGAGTTCTTTCTTATTATTTTTTTCAGATAAAAGAAACCATCAAATTTTTTTAATTAAATTTTAAATTAATTAGATAAATAAATTTTTATGGTGTCACTATCACTTTTTTTATGGCACACTATTTTTTGTATAGCTTATAAATGTCAGTATAATTATTCAAATTTACACAAATAGGTGAGATCTTCCATGGTTTTTAAAGTTTAATTTTGGTAAATTGGACATAATAAATTCATGTGAAGCTTTTAAAAATTGGGCGTTCTCCCTTATATACAATAGTAAAATAATGTATCATTATACGTTTTAGGATTATTATTTATTGACAAAAAATTAAAATAAAATAAATACAACATATTCTTGTTTTATCAAAATTAGTGATGAAACATGAGAAAATTGAAGGAAAGGTGTCTTTTAAGTCTTGAATATAGGATTGGTGACATTGATCAACTTAAAGGGTCAAATATAATTAAAAAACTTGATTAGGTTAATTGTGGACTTGATTAATATTTTTCAAACTTTTTAATCTTTTCAAAAATATAAATTAACCCACACCCACAAAACTTTCCTCTCTCTGCAAATCAATCTCTCTTCTCTCTTTCTCTCAATAGTTTCTCTCTCTAACTTCTCCCAACCAACAACTTTCCAATTTCTCCCTTCCATCTTGTGCAACTTCAACCTCTGGCAACATATAGTTTTGAGTTCTTGCCTGTTCCTTTTTTACTTTCAACCGTCAATCAACGTGACAACATTCTCCGGTGACAACAACTTCGAGTACTTCATCGTTTCTTTTCAATTTTCACATGTAAAAAATTAGGGCTTTTAAGTTATGACGAAAATGAGGAACTTGATTTGTTGGTGTTTGTTATTTTTTATGTTTTTTTATATTTTTTTAATGTTTGTTATTTTTTAGTTGAATTTGCCATCTGGATGTATCTGCTACTGTTGTTTTTTAACAATGGGTAAAACATGTAACATGAATCCAACAGATGAGTAATCTGTTGCAACATATATGACTAATATGTTGTAAAAATTAGTAATCTGTTGCAACATATATGACTAATATGTTTTGCAGATTAGTAATCTGTTACAACAGATTACTCATCTGTTGAATTAGTTTTATAGTGTTGTAACATGAATCCAACATATGGGTCATCTGTTGCTATAGATTAGTCATATATTGTAACAGATTACTCACTTGTTGCAGTAGATGACTCATATGTTGGATTCATGTTGCAGGTTCTATCCATTGTAGCAGTAGCAGATACACCAAATAAGAAATTCAATAAAAATCATAATTTTACTTACAAAATAAGCTATGAAGTAATGTCCAAGTGATATACGAACAAAATTTAACCTAATTTTTTTTCAAAAAATCCAACAGGGGCACAACGAATAAGTAAAACACAAGAAAATTTTCATGAAACGGGTAAAGAAGAAAAAAATAATATACCATACATCAAATGAAAAAGGATAAAGGGGACAAACGTTTGAGTTCTCCTAAAAACGTTTAAGTTCCCTAGTACTTTAATTGTTTTCTAATAGTTGACATATCTGTTACAACAGATTTTCTATCTGTTTGATAATTTCCAACAGATGAATCATCTGATGCAACATGTTAGTCATCTGTTGATTCAAATTAAGCAATTATTAGTAATAACTTAATTGATTTA
>NW_025890486.1:0-6287 GCF_002878395.1 Capsicum annuum | reverse complement strand
AAATATACACATCTATAGAAGATATATACACATATATACGCACCATTCAATATATATGTACTACTTTAAATAAAATATACTACAATATATATATCCATTACAATATATAAATATATATATATATAGTTATATACTAATTTATAAAACATATACACATGTATACGTTAAATATACATGTCTATAGAAGATATATACACACATATACGCACTATTCAATATACATGTACTACTTTAAATAAAACATATACTACAATATATATATATATATATACACTACAATATATATACAATTTATAAAACATATATACATGTATACATTAAATATACACATCTATAGAAGGTATATACACAAATATACAAAACACATACTACTTAATATAATAAATTAATAATACTTGGTAGTAAATTAATAACATATTAGAAGTAAGTTTTTAATTTAAACTAGAAATTCAATTTAAATCATTAAATGAAAAAAAATTACAAAGTAAGAACTAAGGAGTGAATGAAGGTTGAATTTTATTGATTGCGAAATGATCCAAAATTTATAATTTATATGAATGAAAAATCTACAAATTACACATCATTTTTTCCAACTCATTCATGTTAATATTAACGGGAACTTGCATAGAATAGTCAAAGTCAACAGGGGAAAAACCATGCATTGGACTTTCTGTTGAGTTCTCTCATGAAGACATAATTTCTTCAAGTTTCAGCTTGTCATTCGGCTCCGGTTCCATTCCTTGATTTTCTTCTTTCCTCTCTAATCCAATCTCCGAGGCAAACTAGAACATTCATTGCATTGCTTCCTAATGAGTGTCGGTTGTCTCCAAGCTGTTGTCGTCCCTGACTAAAGGCGTTCTCTGATGCAACAGTTGACATTGGAACATTCAAGATATCTCTAGCTAATCTTGAAGCACAGGATATTGTGTTTAATTACTCCACCAATCCAATGTGTTGATCCATCGTCTGCGATCCTCTGCCGGTGACCGAAGGTAATATTTCAGCTCTTCCCGATAACTTGATGTGTAAGCTCTCCCATAACACTGTTCCAACAAGGTAAATTATAAAAGGAATCAGAAAATCCAGAATGTGCCGGCCTTTTAGAAGATCAAGGCTCCTCGGGAGGATGAGGAGCAACAGTTGGAATGATATTTGCAGGTACGACTAAATTAAATAAATCAGCATAGTGATTATATAGTTTTTATGTATTCATTCGCATCACCCATAGCCATTGATAAATCAGGTTGTACTTGTTCAGAATCATTGTTAGTATTTATTTCTAAGTTAGCATAAATAATAGTACTAAAGTGACACATAGTATTATATTTCATGCACGGATTTAGCATAGCATCAACCAAGTAAATAGGGGGAATCAGGATAAAGTATTTTTAAAATTTAGTAAACATGGCACCAACAACCTCTATATAACCTTCTTTATTTTTATATTCTTTGAGCAAACTAGAAATATTGGTTATATATGCCAAAATATTACAAATAGTAGGATAATAAGCACCGAAAAATTCAACCATAGCTACATAAATTTTTTATAAAAACTCAACAAGATCATTAATTACAACCCAGTCAGAATTATGTAGCATGCAATCAACAGAATCAACAAATGAACCGCAATATTGGTTAAAAGCTAGTGTGATATGAACTCTATATTTATAACAAGTTTTAAAAAAAATCATACGTAGAATTCCATCTAATATCAATTTCCTCAGGCATCAATATCGATGCAAGTCTATTTTCTTGACATTTAACTTTAAATTCTCTAATTCTCGATCTACGATTATTTTCTTGAATAAAACCAACAACAAGATGGATTTTTTCAATATAAAACTCAAAAAACTCAAGACCATCATTTACAATTAAATTATATATATGATATGCACACTTAATATGAAAAATTTCAGGCAACGACGGAGATAGCTTAGATTTTAACCTTTTTTATAGCTGTCTTGTTGTCAGAAACATTATCAAAAGCAATACATAAAATTTTATTTTCGATACCATAAAATCCGGCAACTTTAACAATAGAATCAACAATAAAATCTCCAGTATGTTTACGATCTCCATCATATAAAAAAGTAAAAATACGTTTTTGCATCACAAAATTACTATCCACCCAGTGACAAATAACAATTAAATAATCATTTTTATTTACAACACAACCAAGATCAGAAGTTAGGGACAATCTACATTGAATATTTTTAACAATGTTGATAAATAAAAACAATATTGTGAATGAAGTCTAAAATATCAGACCGACAAATAGTTCTAGGAATACCATTAAACATAGGATTATAAATTGCTTGAATATAATGAATGAAGACATTAGAAGAAGGAAAACTAAAAGACAAACAACCCACAACTACCATTTTAGTTATTTTTTCCCGGTCCCTCAATTTATTATACTTCTTCGTTACCTGACCGGTTGTTAAGTCCATTCTAGTTTGCGTTGGCCCACCAACATCCCCACCACCTTGTGCAATATTTAACTCTCTTTCGTGAGCATCACCTATATGTCTCATTAACGTATCCGTATTCCCTTGCTTGCCTCCGCTTTTATACTTATATATTTGTTGACAGATATTGCATTGCACCTCAATATCTGATATATGTTCAAAAAATTGTCATGCAATACTAGTTGTTTTACGAGCTCTTGGGGCACGAGGAAGACGGGAAGAGAGATTAACTGATTCAGATCTAACGTTAGCATTTCCTACTGCGGGTGTCTCACCAATATTTTCATCATCTTCATCTAAATTAACCGCATCTACTTCATTTTCTTCTTCTATACCGTAATTTTTCTGAGCTTCTACATAATCCATATCGTGAGCACCTACACCTAAAGGTACACCTACTTCATCATTAAAAGGTTGACTAAGTAGTGTCGGAGGCACACGGGTATATCTACTACTTGAACTACCTCTACCGTTAGTAATTTGCTTTTTACTACCACTACCGTTTTCGGGACAAATTTTTTTAACACCTTTAGTAACGAGATTTCTTAATTTATCATAATATAAATTAAATTTAAAAAATTCAAAATACACAAATATAATAAAATTAAATATTCAACAATGAATACACTAAATAAAAATTAAACGTAAGAGATAGAACGACAATACCAAATTTTGAAAGTATCCGAAGGTTGCGACTTTAGAAACTTTCACTCGTACTTTATAATCGGAAAATTAAAAAATTAAACTGAGCACTTTAGGAAATTAAATATATAGAATATTTGAGAATTGAGAGAGAATGAGATTTGAGAGAATGAAAATTTGTGTGAAAGATGATTTGAGAGTGTAGGGTATTTATAGATTTTTTTTTGGGATTAAATTTTTTTTTTTTTTATGTAATTAAAAAGGGCCATTTGAGCCGTTTTAAGGGCCCAAACAGTAATATAGCCGTTGGGCCCAACGGTCAACTGGTCCAACTGTCAAATTTTGATCAAATCTGATTCAAAAATAATAATAATAATAATCCGGGCCGTTTAACTTGGTCCGGGCCAGATTAACCGGACCCAAACCAAAAAATAACTCGATCCGGTACCCGATACCCTACAGCTCATGGATTGATCAGGTTGGGTCATACCGGATCGGATTTGCTTAGTGGATCGGACTGGGCCGGGTCAGCCCGCCCGTTTGACAGGCTTAATCTATGACCAACAGGAGGCCGCATCTATTGGCTTAGTAGTGTAAACCTCATAGATTAGGTGTGCATATAGCCCTACAATCTGCTTTCACATTAGCCACATACCCCGGGGCATTAGTCTAGTAGTAGAAACACAATTTTTCAATGTGTAGATTAGATTCATGCCCTAAGTTTGAACTTCATTACTTACAATGCCTGATATTAAGGGGAGAAGAGTAGAGTTGCAAGTACGATATCCAACAAATTTATAACCGTGCGTCACTGATCTTCAAAAAGTGCTTGAATATAACAATGCCAGCCCAAGAAATGGTAATTTCTCCAGCTCGAACGCATTAAATAGTGACAAGCCGACAATAAAATACTAAAACAAACTCACTCTAAAGTCTAAATGCCAGACATGCTAGGTTGAATTATAAAATTATTTGTATTTGAAAATTTATAATATCACATAATTGGGAGCATCTATTTATAAAAAAAAAATTGAGATATGTGATCTATTAATGTGATATCTTAATTTTTATTCGAATCATGGTACGTGTCAAAAACTATAGATGTATAGTTAGCAATATTACAGTAGTAAGTAAAAACTATGAGAATGCGATATATGCAATTCTGCTGCTAAGCGTTGGGACCTCACTGTCTCTGTACCACATGATCCTTGAATGTCAACTAAAAATCTGCCAAAGAGTTATTGGTCTAACATAGTACGATATGAATGTAAATAACACGTTTATGTTCTCCAAGATGTACTGCAAATTGAAAAATAACAGCTTAAATTACCTCTGCCTGATACACACATCCATATAAAGTATTTTGGAAGTTATTGAAGGAATTTCTAGAAAGCTTGACATGAGTAAAATGTCACGGGTTCAAGCCATAGAAACAGCCTCTCGCAGAGATAGAGAATAAGGTTACGTACTATAGACCCTTATAGTTTAATCCTTCCCTGAACCTCGAGCATAGCAGGAGCTTATGCACTAAACTGCCCTTTTGATGATAGTAGAGGAAGAGACTACTCCATTCATTCGGAACATTGATCAATGGTCAAGTTATATTGCCATTTACAGATCTGGTAAAGACTGCACTTCACGTGCATAAGTGTCATAACAAACTTCGTATTACATCATGTTTATCCCCAGAAGGTAAAAATGTTTCTTTGTACTTGGAAGATTTCAAATTTAGTATTACAGCAACGGATCTTTTAGAGATCTGCAGCATTACATGAAGTGAAATGAGCATCGGAAAACGTTCAATTTGTATAGCAAATCCTGCACCATTTAGCAGCCCGGTAATACTCGAATCATCCACTGATATAGGCAGACTCTGAAGTAATGGCTTTTCACTTCAGAGAAAGCACACAACAGAGTTGTTTCCCACACCGGAAGTGCTAAAGCTTAGATAGCAGAGAGCTGCTATAAAAGAAGAGGCCCATTACCCAAATAAAGCATACCTTTCTCGGCCTTTTGGCTAAGATCAAGTGTAGTATCTGTTCTTATCAGTTTAATATCTGATATGTGGGCCATTGGTTCACACGATATTAACTTAATTTTTCGAGGGAAAGAGCCCATCAAGGTAGCTTGCTACCTGTGCTCTTGCGCGTCGCCCATGTGTTGCACTACTGCACGGGCCTGGCGCACCCTACCAAAACTAGTCCTAATATTTTCACACTTTCAACTTTGGGCCTCGTTTGGGCTGCTGTCAGTTTGAGCAGAACCTAAGTGCTATCCTGGGTCCTCGTCTATGCTGTCGTTATGCTGTACTCTTATTACAAGCTTGGTTATTTTCATGATTAAGAACAGTGAATTCCCACCATAATTGTTTACTGAGAATTGGTAAATTTTCATCTCTATAAATTTGACAAAGATTCCTAGTTCATTAGATTCACTTCGACGTGAGAACGTGACAAGTAGTAGGACCTCCTTTACCAATGGGCTAGTCATGTCTTAAGTTCGATTAAAGCAAAAAACAAATGTCTTAACAACTATGACCAACACAAATACATCGAAGTAAAACCAGGAAAAGTTTCAGGAAAGTTTTTAAAATGTGCTTTCATGGTGTAGAAAGCAAAAAAAATTATGATTATTTACCTATAATCTGCTTCATAATATAGCCACAATGCCGGGAAAATTTGTCAAGTGATAAAAGCGCAACACATGATGTATAAGATTATGCTCACATCCCAGGTTCAAATTCTGTTGCATACCAATGCTTGGTATTTAAGTGCCTACCAAATTTCGAACTGCGCGCCACTAGCTCGAGAATTTCACAGTTAACAATTGGCAACCCAAGAACAGGGAATTCCTCCTGCTCAAACGCACTAAATATAAATATGAAGACAATAAATAACGCACATAACTTACCCATGCTAGGCTCGGTTTTCAAAATTTCAACAGCATTTCATTTCTAAAGTGAAAACCGTCCACATAAAATCCAAATAGTATCTGAAACAAAAAGGAACTCTTAAATTTTCTGCTACATTCCTTAAAATCTACATTTGTTTATTTGCCATATGAGCCAAAACTCCATGATGAAACAAAGTTATAGTTGATAAGTTACTCCTCATTCACCACCACACTGATCTCATCTTTCTCAAGCATATCATAGAACTCCTTAGTTCTCCTCTGGTT
>NW_025890485.1:0-3662 GCF_002878395.1 Capsicum annuum | reverse complement strand
TAATATTATCTAATAATTATTTTATCATATATCCTATCCATAATGATATTATTTTTTCTGTATCTATTACACAATCTAAGTCTAAAAAGTTATAATTTATATTAGCTATTTGTTTTGGTGTCCATTTGTCATATTCATTCTTTAGATTATATCTTTTAAACTTATTCTTATAATATGTAGGTTTTCTTATTTCTGATGTTTTAGGTATTATATTTTCATCTTCTTTTTTATCAAGAGTGTTTATTTCTGTGTTTATATTTTCTAAGTTTTCTTCATTAATTACTTCTTATTTTCCATTGATTCCTAAATTTTTTGTATTTTTAAGATTTATGTATCTGTTTCACTATCTTCCGAATCATAATTATCTGTTTCTTCAACATCTATTGTATTAATTTCTAATTCCTTGGTTTCTATTTCTTTATTGTCTATTTCTAATTTTTCTTTTAATTAATTTATCTCATTTAATAATTTTGGTTCTTTATCCTTTTCTTCTTTTTCTTTCTATCTTTTTTCATACAGATCTTTTAGCATTTGTAGTTCTTTTTCTAATTCAGCAATCCTACTATTTTTAGTTTCTTCTATTTTTCGTATTTTTCTGTAGTTTGTTGTTTTATTTTTTCTATTCTCACCATAGCTGTCAATTTATCTTCTAATTTTAATTCTTCTTTTTCTAACATTAAATATAAATGTTCACCTATTTTTTTATACCTTCTACCTAAATTAGAAAACACTATTTTTATTTTTAATTTTCTTGATTTTCATATGTTTTATTGTCTATTATAAATTTTTCTTTGTTTATTTTTTATTTAAATATTCTTCTTAGCCAAACTTGGAGTGTGTTTGGTATGAACGAAATTTTTTTTCAGAAAATGTTTTTCAATTTTTTTTATGTTTGATTGGCTTAAATATTTTGAAAAATATTTTTCAAATCAACTTATTTTCCTCAAATCAACTAACCCTTTAGAAAGAGAGTGCTTTATTCCATGAGAATATGTAACCTTTTGAAGTAAAAGGAAAAAAGGGGAACGAATGATAAGAAAATAGAAATATGACACGATTTGGTTGACCCTTTTCCTTTCTGCTTCTTACATCTCATATTAGTTATCAAGATCATTAAAAATATATCATTTTAGTCTTATTCATAATAAAATATAATTTATTGGATAGAAATAGGGTAAAATAGCAAAAAAGATGTTTGACTTATAATTTTCTAAGAGATGTGAAAAAAAATGTGACAACTAATATAAAATGAAAAGAGTATTTAACTAGCCAAACTTAGAGTGTGTTTGGTATGAAGGAATACATTTTTCAAAATTTTCATGTTTGGTTGACTTAAATGTTTTGAAAAATATTTTTCAAATCAACTTATTTTCCTCAAATCTAAGGAAAATGACTTCCTTGGAAAACATTATTCAAATTTCTCTTTCAACCCACTCTTAAGTTGAAATGTTCATACAGCTCTCAAAATCACCTATTCCTACTTTGACCCCAATCCTCTACCCCCCTATCCCACCCCCTATCGATCCATAAAAAAATATTTTAAAATTTTTTTTCTTACCTCATCCCCTCTACCCAAAACCCAAAGCCGTACCCTCTTCCCCCTCCAAAAAGAATATTTATTGTTTTTAAAAAAATTCACATTTTTTTCGCACCCCGTACCCAACCCCCCCTCCCCCTAAAAAAATTAAATTTTTAAATTTTTTTTCTTACCTCACCCTTACTCCCCTACCCTGACCCCCTACCACCCCCATTCAAAAAAAATCAATTTTTTTTCTTAACTCATCCCTTACCCCAAAACATCGGAAAAAATATATATATTTTTTTTTTTTAAATTCAAGCTTTTTTCTTATCCCCCCCCCCCCCCCCCCACCACACCAAAAAAAAATATAAATTAATTTTATTTTTTTAAAAAATAAAAAAATTCTTACCCTACTCCAACTACCTATTTTGACAACCCCAACCCCATTTACAAACCCCCCTCTCCAAAAAAAAAAGTTAATTTTTTATTTTAAAAAAAATCAAAACTTTTTTCTTATCCCACCCTTCTTATTTTATTCATTCTCATTATTTTTGTTAAATATATTCAAATCCTTTTAGAAAATATATATTTATTTGCATAACGAACACAAGATTATAAGTAAGAAACAACTTATTTTTCTAGAAAATATTTTTACTCCTTCATATCGAACACACCATAAAAAAATATATTTTTTAGGGTCAAAAATTATTTTTCTAAAATATATTTTTACTCTTTATCTAAACACAAGAATGGTTTTTCTGAGAAATATTTTTTCATTCACCAACCAAACACTAGAAAATATTTTTCGGAAAATATTTTACACTCACCAACCAAACATAAAAAAATAAGTAAGAAATCAACTTATTTTCGAGGAAAACATTTTCCTTCATACCAAACACACCCTTGGTGTCTACCTTTTTTCCATATCTAATATAGCTAACTAGTATACATACCCGTGCGATGTGCGGATAATATTAAAGTATTTTTTAAATTGCTTTATATTATAATATTTCGTTCGAACATATTAAATGATATTATATTTGAAAAAATTTAACAATTATATTGTTTCTTAATAAAATGCGAAAAGAAATAATCTACCACTACCTACTTGTGCCATCTACACTAACTCCCCCCCCCCCCCCCCCCCCCCCCAAAGCTTAATTTTCTTAAAATATAATAACAAAAACTTTTTTCTACCCCTCCCCCCGTTCAACCTCCAACCCCACACGCCTCTACCCTATCCAATCCCCCACCTCTAACCAAATATATATGGAAAACAATCATATGATTATAAAAAAAAAATTCTATTTTATATTTTTTTATTATATTATTTACAATCTAAAAATATTAGATTGTTAATATTCTACCACTCCTCCCTTTCTTATTTTAAACTAAATCTATATAAGTAAAAATAATTATGTAATTGTAAAAAAAAAAGTTTTATATTTTTATCTAGTATATTGTATTCAAATTAAGTATTTTAATGAAATAATAATAATGTAAAGAATTGATAAAATTTAACATTAAAAATTTTCAATGTGACTGAAATTCTCAGTAAAATATTTTCATTTACATAATTGAGTATATTTATTTCAGCATATTTTAATTGTATTATATCGAGTACATAATCAATTTTTACTGTATCACATTAACATAATTTAAATTGATTATGATATATTATAAATAATTCTTAATATTTAAATTAAAACTAATATTGAATACCTAATCGCAATTTCAATTATTTTAGATGTTTTAATATGGAAATTCCATTAATTGGTTATTAAAAATAATAAATATAAATATAAAATAGTTGTTTATTTTGTTTATGGATGTTTACCTTTTTATTTTTACTAAATTAAGATATGCAATTGCATTCCTTATCTTCCATTTCCAATTTCATTTTTTTTCCTATATCAACCTAGCTTCACCAACTAAGTGCACTAAATTCAAAAAAGTTTTGCCTGTCAATTCCATTTCAAATACTAAAAATACTTAATTGTGTCAATTACAAAACTTCTAATTTTAAAATTTAAATTTCACTATTTTCTATTAAAAAATCCAACACATACAACTTTTTAATCTTCTTTTAAATTTTTCTTCTTTATTTTATTGTTCATAATTTTTTCATTGTTTGATTTAAGTA
>NW_025890484.1:0-1007 GCF_002878395.1 Capsicum annuum | reverse complement strand
AATGAGTAGGAGGGCGCGGCGGTCGCTACAAAACCTTGGGCGCGAGCTCAGGCAGAGCGGTCGTCGGTGCAGATATTGGTGGTAGTAGTAATATTCAAATAAGAACTTTGAAGGCCGAAGAGGAAAAAGGTTACATGTGAACTGCACTTGCACATGGATTAGTCAATCCTAAAGGTTGGGGGAACCCCGACAAATAGCGCATTTCACGTATACTCTAAAAGGGAATCGGGTTAAAATTCATAAACTGGGACGTGGCAATCGAGGGAAATATTAGTAAGTTTGGAGACTTCGGCGGGAGCCTCGGGAAGATTTATCTTTTATGTTTAACAGCCTGCCCATCCTGGAATCGACTCAGCCGGAGGTAAGGTCCAGCGGTTGGAAGAGCACCGCACGTCGCGTGGTGTCTGGTGCACTACCAGCGGCCCTTGAAAATCCTGGGGACCGAATGTCGTCCACACTCGGTCGTACTCATAACCACATCAGGTCTCCAAAGGGAACAACCTCTGGTCGATAGAATAATGTAGGCAAGGAAAGTCGACAAAATAGATTCGTAACTTATAGAAAAGGATTGGCAATGAGGGCTGGGCATGGAGGTCCTAATCCCGAACCCATCGGCTGTCGTGCACTACAAGAGTTGCTCTCACAGCGAGAGCGGGTCGACGCATATCGGTCGGGGGATGGACTAGGGGCGGTTCCTTTTGGGGCCTTCCCCACGCATCGAACTGCCAACTTAGAATTATTACGAATAAGGGGAATCCAACTGTTTGATTAAAATAAAGCATTGCGAAGGTCCCAACAGATGTTCACGCATTATGATTTCTGCCAAGTGCTCTGAATGTCAAAGTGTAGAAATTCAACCAAGCGCGGGTAAACAACAAGAGTAACCACGCCAGCTTCGATGAGGATTGCTACCTGCTTAATTAAGGGTTCGAGGTTTGGGGTTCAGGATTCAAGGTTCACGGTTCAGGGTTTAGGGTTCGGGGTTTAGGGTTTAGGGTTTAGGGTTT
>NW_025890483.1:0-3283 GCF_002878395.1 Capsicum annuum | reverse complement strand
TTGGGGATTTGACTCAGATGATGATGAAGTTGATGAAGCAGCACTCATGGCTCTTGGAGATTCAGACTTGGAGGAAGAAGATGATGCTTCTGAGGTAAGTATACTTGAACTTAAAGAAAAGTTGCATTTGTTTTCTAAAACAAAACTTATTTCCTTGATGAGTGCACTAATTGATGACTTCCAAGAATCAACTTCTGATAAGGATGAGCTGTTCAACAGTCTTGTAAGAATCAAATTTGATTTTATTGATTTAGAAGCTTACAAGAACACTGTTGAATAGGAAAACTGCTCTCTCAAGAAACAAGTTGAGCAACTTGATTCTTCAAATAATGATCTTAAGTCTGAAGTTCTAAAATTGACACTCTCTGGAAAAAAAAACACCAAGAGTAAAGAACAAGAAAAAATTGAACTTGAATTGGTCAAGTACAAAGAAGAGTGCAATAATGCAACAGAAATGGTGAATAAACTAAGTCAAGGAGTCTCTAAACTAAAACTTGACCTTGAAAGAGCAAACAGGTGGACAAATTCCTCAAGAATTGTTCATAATTTGAGTAAAAGATATCACAGTAAAAAAGCTGGTTTAGGTTTTCACAAAAGTCTTGATGCTTATCAAGACTTGTGTTATATCTGTGGAAACCATGGACATCCAACCACTGAATGTCCAATTGCTGCCAAAAGCAGATCCAACAGTCTAAATCTAAAAAATAAACTATCTCAGACCAAGAAAAGGATAACTAAACCTGGTCAGAGAAACAGGTCACGTAACCTGTTGCCTGCATGGGCTAGAAGAAATCTGATTCATTCATTTACTCAAAAGAAATGACCCAAGCTTGTCTGGGTGCCTAAAGTTAACCCCTAATTTATTTTGCAGGTGAGAGTGAAAGGAGGCAAGCAAAATTTGTGCATAAATAAAGCTTGCTCAAGGCATAAGATTAGAAGAAAATAAAGTTTCTTTCACTTACCACATTTAAAGGGGGAATGGATCATTAGAAAGATGGCCAGATTTGTAATGCTCGTGTAAGGGGAAAGCAAGGAAGCTTTAAAAAATTGAGAAAAGAGAACGACTGTGAAGCTGATGTGCATGCACAGGAATATATTGTACCACCTGGTTCAACTGTTCTACAAACTGAGGGCATATTGACAGGGGGAACAACAAATAAAGAAATTGATGCATCAATAAAACCAACACAAGCTACTGGTAATTTTATTGGTAGTTTATAAAAACTGGTGTTATCAAAAGAATCTTGAGATATCTCATGGGAATCAATGGCTTGAGACTATGATATCCAAAGGAAAGCAATTTCACTCTTGAGGGCTATAAAAATGTTTACTATGTAGGTTACTTAATTGACTGGAGAAGCACCAAAGGCACTAAGTAGAGAGCATTTTGAAAGGAATAGGTTAGACTTGGGGATGATTAAAATTGCATGAACTTCCCTCAATGATTGACTAGAATAATTTTTTTTTTTAATCTTATTAGCTAAAAAGTTATTCTATTCAGTCTTGCACATTTAGTTGTGTGTCCCAATTCCAGATTTTTTACTTTTCTAACTTAATTTTGTATTAGATTGTGCAGAAAAATAGGTACTAGCAAGCAATTGTGACCACAAAGTTCTTCTTATCAGGTATGTTCTACACTGACATACGCATAGGTTGTCTAAGTTTAAACAGTTGAGCACACCTGCTAAATTCCACACACTTCATCCTCTCATTGTCTAATAAAGCTAATGAATTGTTGACCAAACTTTCTTTGATTCTCTCCAAATGGGTGTGCACAAATGTGTTAATCCTAACCAGAAATTTCTTCTTCTTTCTAAACCAAAATATCAGTTGTGTACCATGGATTTGCCGAGCTTGATCATCAATCAGATGCAGCATATGTTTTTGAAGAATGAAAAGGGACATGTTTTCCCTTTTAGTTCCTAATTGGTTATTTTTTTTAGGACTTCTCAGTCCTAAATCAGGTTTGACATATAAAAAAAATAGATGTTCTTGAACAGATGAATCATGTTGCTCTACCTATTTCAATAAGGAGAGCTAACACTCATTTGAAAAAAAAAAATTGAACTAGAAGCTGCACAAGACAGTCATGAAGTGGAATAAGAGGTCCTTAAGTCTAGGATCATGACTTTGAAGCTTGACCTTGATTGATAGAGGGATGAAAATATTAAAGTCATTCATCAATTGACACAGTTGATATCACTTGTTCCACCTTCCTCATCAACTCCTCACTATTTGTATCCTTAGCCATGTCCCACTTTTATAACATATTTTTTTAATGCTCGATTGTTTTGCTTTGTTCATTACTAGCTTAGGTTTTTTAATATGGAACATGCTCCGTCAGTTAAATGGAATGGTTATATTTGCTAAATTGACTCTTATTTTTGCTCTCTTTAATACATTACTAGGTTGGCTAAAGTCTTTGTCTGATTGTTTTGGTGATAGCCGTAGTGGCCATGAATAGCATAAAAAATCACTTTGGCTAGTATATTATTGCATTGAAATGGTTTTTCGATGATGCCAAAAAGGGGAAGGTAAGAGGGTTATGTAACGTTTATAACCTATTGACTAACTTGTTTCATTTTAGTGTTTTATACTTTAGTGCGTACAGGTAAAGATATTTGACTGCACAAAGACAAGAGGTTTGTCATCATCAAAAAAGGGGAATTTGTTGGAACCTTGAAGTTTTAATGAATGACAATATGAACTAAACAAGTTGATATGAGTTAATTCAGTGCAACTGGAAACTTCAACTTACTGATCACATGGGGAATAGAACAAGCTGAATTTGATTCAAACACTTGATGATAAGGGAAAGAAAGTTGAGTTGAAAAAGGATTCCTACGTAAAGAATGAGTTTCACTTCTAAGCATATCCTGAAGAGTCCTACGTGTAGAAGGAGAAAGATTCTGCAGATTGAAGATGTCTACGCAAGATAGGAAACATATAAATTGAAGGACGCTTTGTTAGATCAATGAAGTTTTTGATAACTAACACATGAATGGAATATGTTACTTGACCTGGTCCAAGCATAGGAAGGTAGGTTTCAAGTTTTACTGATAGATACAGACAAAGATTGCTGAAAGTCATGAACGAATAAGCAAGCCTAATTCTGATATACTCAAGCTACTGATCATGTGAGAAATTGAAGAAGTTGTGATTGAGTAAAATACTTGAAGATAAGTTGATTTAAAGAGTTGAAGTTTGACTACAACACTAAGGAGACAAGAGTTGGAAAGTAGAACTCTATGTAATGAGAGTTTTGATTAAAGGAGGAGTTTAA
>NW_025890482.1:0-1144 GCF_002878395.1 Capsicum annuum | reverse complement strand
TTTTCAAGACCCACATTTACCCTAGCAAGGTCTCGGGACAAAGCATCAAGGAGAGCCAAAATGGTTTCCATTAGGGCCAGAAGTTAATACAAAACAACAAACAAGTTAGTTGTATAAGAATGGTTCTCACACTCTCTCTCTATTGTTTTATCTCTCAGATTTTTCACACTTTGATCTCACAAGTGTCGTAACCTCACTTGTACTCCGTGATGCATTGAGAGGTGGACCAAGTATCACAACGAGTCAAAAGAATATAACACACAAAGAAACGTATACACGAAGAACGGTTTCAAAACTAACTTACAATCTAGTACTAGCTTGTAAGTTAGTAATGGAATCAACAAACAAAACTAAAGAAACAGTAAAATGAAACTAAGAAATCTAAAATTTAAGCCAAAAGTGTTACATGAACAGTAAAAACGATGATGTGGCATTCACGTATTGATTGCGGTTTCTCAATTTTATATTTCAATTTCAAGACTTGGTCCCATTGTAATTTGGAATTGGTTAGGGAGGGAAATAAAAGTCTTTGGATCTCTTTTTCAATTCAACTTTCAAGACTTTGACTTTCTTGTACCCCTCCTTAAAAAATGGACCCTTGTATCATGGAAAGTTGTTGAAAAAGGGTTGATAAAGTCTTTGGTGGCTGGGGGTATTTCAAGACTAACAATTCTTTACCTTTTTCCTTCAACTTATAAGATCAACAACCACCTTTTCTTCAACAACATATAGAGATGGTGAAGAACACCAAGAACACAAACTTTGAGTCTTGAAGATCTAAGGTTCAACTTGGACCCTCCAAAAAAAAAACACCACATTTTCAAGCTTAAAATCCACAACACAATTCCCATAATACATGTTCAAAACTTGAACCAACAACAACAATCCCAACAACAATCAACCACACTTTGGATTCACAACAACAACATCAACTTTTTAAGCTCAAAATTAGATTTAGACTCCTTTGGTGTTAGGAATGAAGAAGTTAACACGACTAACAATATAAAACACAAAAAGGACTCTTAGATCTAAGTTTACAAGACACAAATATCATCCAAGACACAACAATACAGAATTTTTGGCCAAGAACACACAAGTGGACAAATTGCTATTTTCTGGAAATTTCAGTTTTCAGCTTTTTTTT
>NW_025890481.1:0-1172 GCF_002878395.1 Capsicum annuum | reverse complement strand
GCTGTTATGGAAATTTTTGATGGTGAGTGGGTCGTTTTTTGAAATGTATCACCCATTAACAGCATATGAATCACCCAATAATTGATGAAGCCGATGGGGTGATTTTTTTGGTAGGCTGTTATGGGAATTTTCAGTGGTAAGTGGGTCGTTTTTTAGTGGACCGGCATTGATTCACCGAAATAGTGGTGATGGGGATGCCTGCTCTGTTTTTAGATATAGTGTGAACAAAATGTATCACCCATTAATAACATATGAATCACCCAATAATTGAAATAAATAATTGTATATGCCATGTAAATCACCATAATACCATATGTATCCCCCATTAATATCGTATGTTTCACCCATTAAAATCATACAAATTGTATCTGTCGTATGAATTACCATAATATCCATATAGTGATATCGTATTTATCATTCATATGAATCACCATTAAAGAATAAACGTGTATGAATAACTAAATAAATTTATATATGTATCAACCAATTTTTTTTAAAAAAATAGGAGAGATTTTAGGAAAGGAAATTGTGGGGAAAAAATAGTTGCATTCAATAATAGAGGAGAAAAAATCAGGAAGGAAGGTAATTTAATTGATGATAATTAGGGAGAGATTTTAGGGAAGGAAATCTTTGGAAAAAAAAAAATATCTTGCATGAGTTAATGGTGGAGTAAAAATAGGATGTAGAGTTTTATTGATATGTATCAAGAGTAAAAATAAAAATCGAGATTTTACGTAAATTCTCTGAAGTTTGGAATTTGTGTAATTTAACCTATATTTTATATACGTTCTATCCATCTTACACTAAGGGATTTTGAAACGCCTACAATGAATATATGCAGTAGAAAAAAGACTTTTTGGAGGAAAAAAATCTATATCTATATCTATAATCTATAATATATTAAAAGTGTAAAGACCCTTAGAAAAGTGATTTGAACTTTTTGTCCTTCATTAAAAGTTTCCTCTTTAGACAGAATCGTCTTTTTACTATTTTTCTCAAATTATTATTTAGTTATTATTAATATTAGAAATTATTTAAAATCCTAATATGAGTTAGAAAAGAAAGTTCTAAATCAATTCAAATCTTATCTTATATGTAATTTATAAATAAATTAAATAAATAAAAAATAATGTTGATTTGAATTGAAAAGAATAAGAAAAAGAAGGTCCAAA
>NW_025890480.1:0-8213 GCF_002878395.1 Capsicum annuum | reverse complement strand
AATAATTCATTGAATATGACCTTCTTCCTTTTACCTTTATTCATTCTTAATATGAATATAAATCATGAGGCATGTAAATGAGTGTCTTTGCTTTGCATTTTTTACTTGTTGACTCTCCTTCTTGTGCAAGTGTGCTTATTCTTGTCATTCAAAAATTGGTTCTTGATAGTTTCTTTTACTTTGAAATATGTCACTTTTATGCCTTGTATTAATTTCTTTATCTTTTCTTTGCATGCAAAAAATATCTTGAGTCCAAATGAACTTCTCTCCTCTTGCATTTCGTAATGGATAAATAGGGCTCACCCCTTCGAGTCAAGTTCAAAGTTTAAACTCAAGGCCCACTACATGATGTGTGGGTGTGCTAGAAGATAGACGAAGAAGGAAAATAGGTCAAAACTAATTGATGAGGTCACTAAGAGACTTGAAAAGTCTCAATTTTTATTGTTGTCTTCTTTTTATTTATTTATTTAGTAATTTATTTATTCATTCATTTCGGCCTCGAAGCCAAAGTTGTATTTAATACAGGTGGAGCAAGACTCGAGCCAAAGTCCCAAAAAATAATTTAGGACAGGTGAAATGGGTCGGAAGCCCAACTAGACTAGGACAGGTCTCGTTGATTGGGCCCAATGGCCTAAATCCTTTACTT
The DNA here is from genome assembly GCF_002878395.1 of Capsicum annuum. Classification (NCBI taxonomy): domain Eukaryota; kingdom Viridiplantae; phylum Streptophyta; class Magnoliopsida; order Solanales; family Solanaceae; genus Capsicum; species Capsicum annuum. Next base: position 7,567 of record NW_025890480.1, on the reverse strand, counting down.
TCTCCTCCCTTCCCCTTTTATGTGTTTATTCGTTTATTAGTTTTGTTTAGACTTAGTTAAAATCCCCACTAAGTCGCCTAAATCTATTTTACGCATTTTTTTTTAAAAAATCAAATCACTATTTCAACAAATTAATCTTTTCAGAAGTTAATAAAAAGATGTTTTCAAATAGTTCGGATAATCGCAAGTTGGCAGACGTTTTAGGTGCCTAACACCTTCCTAAAACGTTAATAAGAACCACTTACTCAAAATGCCTTAACTTAAACGATTTTTCTGTTTTGAATCGTCTAAGTACATTTAAAAATTTCTTAATTCCTTTTCAAAATTAAGTGGTGACTCTTTCAAAAGTCAAAAATTTCTCCGCAAAACAGAAATGGCAACTCTGCTGGGGATTTGTAACTAGGTTCTAACAAAATGTTTGATTTCGTCTTTTGATTAACTGTTTATGTGTTTATATGTTTCGATTCTATAAAGTTTAACTATCGCATCTCATGGCATATTCCTGCCTTATTTAAAATGTTTTGGGGTTTCGTGGATGTCCCTGCCCCTATTCTTCAATTCCAAAATGTGTTGGAAATACGAACGGCTTATTAGCACATGAGTCGTCTGATGGCTATTCGTATTTTCAAACTCAAGTTGTCCGCTTGAGAACCAATGTTCAAACCTACTCTAGACACCTAGGATAGAACGAAACCAAAACCTTATTTAGGCATGAGCCTAGGATAACCCAATACCGGAGAGGGTATTGGGCCTATTAGAAAACCTGCCCTGCGTCTATTGACCCCGAGTCAATTATAGACGAATCTTATTTATGTGTTGAAGAAAATCTATGCCTATCCAATTCAATCCATTATCCTTTGGGGTCGGGAAAAAGTTTGATTTGCTTACTTTTGTAAGAAGAATTGAAGCAATTTAAGCAAGAAATTGATCGATTTGGGAGGTTGCATCTAAGGCACAGTTTGAACGTCAACGAATGTCATCAATATAAGAAATGGATGAAGCTAAGAAGGCGAAGGCTGATAGAAGAAGCACTCAGGAGTTAGTATTTTCTATCCCCTGTGTGGGAACGTGTCTTCTTTCATGTTATTTCCCTTTCCCTAAAGATTGTATCCCTCTTTTGTTATATTTTATAGGAATTTATGCCCTTTTAGTGTCTATAAAAGTTGGGGGATAATGGATTGACCTTAAGCAAGAATATATTTTTCTTCAAAAATCGTTAGGCCCAAACCCTTGGCTCAAAAGGGTCACTCCAGTTAGGATACGCATTATTATAATATTCTTATGTGTTTATGTGCGTTTGTTTGGATCAAAGACAAGTTTATCCGCTATGTTCCTATAGATGGATTTGGCTATGACACAAACAACTCTACATGGCTATTTCTTGTCAAGTATTTTGCATTTCTTATCACATGTGGAAACTAACACATTTGCCTTTGAGTTGTTTTACTTTACAGATAATAGAAAACTACTCCGTGTTGAAATAAGCTGGCCGAACATCCTTACTTCACCTGGTCAAAAGCGCACAAAATCCCATCTTCTAACCATCATTCAATAATGACTGGAAATGACGAAGAAAATACATTGACCATCAGGGACAATTTAATAGCGAAACAGAGTGATATAATTGTGGAACTCAAAAGAAAGCTAGAAATGCTTCAGGAGGAAATAAATCGTACTCGAGATTTGGCTAACCTGTCCATCACTATCAATGCTCCCATTCTAGGAGGACACGGGACTCCACTCCAAATCCCTCCCCTCAGTATGCCTATTCTCGGGGATCATCCAAATAACATATCGTCCGTCTATGCTTCTCCATTTGTCCAAAATACCAATTGTGAAAATAACCCAGATGCTTACCATAAAAAAAATCCAGCCCTCGCCCCAAAAAATCCTTCTCTGAATCTACAAAATTCATTCCCAAATCCCCAGAACCCATTGGTAAATCCACAAAATCCATCCCCATATCTACCAAATCTATCTCCGAACCCACAAACTTTATTTCTGAATCCGCAGAATCCATCCCAGATCCCACCAAGCTACTTTCAAATTCCATAAAACTTTTCCAGTTTCCAAAACGTTCTCCCCACCCACCAACCAACTTCTTTTCATCCACAAAATCAAGACGCCTTTCCAAATCCTTCTCATATCATCATATCCCCTGACATCTATAATTTTTTTCATAATCCTGAGGTGGACCATTACGAGGAAAAGAAGAAAGAGTGGAGGACCGAGCATGAAATAAAGTTGATAGCTATGAATGAAGAGATCATGAGGATCAAGGAATCTCATGGAGCAGGGAATAACGATGGGTTAGGTTACGATGATTTATGTGTTCACCCTGGAATAGCTCTACCAGAAGGGTATAAAGTCCTTAAATTTGAAGTGTTCGATGGCATCGAAAATCCAATGGCCCATCTGAGAAGGTATTGTGATCATGGTGGGAGTAGGGAAAAATGAGGCATTATTGATGCGCTTATTCAGCTGAAACCTAAGTGGCGAAGCCTTAGATTGGTTCACATCTCAAAAACTAAAAAAATGGACTAGTTGGAGGGCATTGGCCAAAAGTTTCCTTAATAGGTTTGCATTCAACATTGAAATAGTCCCTGACCAATATTCATTAGATCGGATCAAGTAGAGGAATGATGAGTGTTTTCGACACTACGCCTTCTGTTGGAGAAAAGAAGCTGCCAAAGTACAACCTCCCATGTCCGAGGAAGAAATGGTATCTGTGTTCTCTCGTGCTCAGGAGGGAGAATATTATACCAGGTTGGTATTCGCGGTCCAGCAACTTTCGCAGATTTAGTAAAGATTGGGGAATCATTAGAGAAAGGCATCCGAACAGGAAAAATTTCTAAAACCCCAACATCATCTGAATCTTCTGCATTCTTAAAGAAGAAAAGAGAGGATATGACTGCGGTCTCTACTGATTTCATTGATAAATTGAAGAGGAAATTCAAGCCTAGGAACATTCTTTCCTTACCACCGTCACCAAATTTTCAGCCTGCATTCTATGCCCATTCTCAATATCAAGCTCCAATTTCAAATATTTTACCCCAGTGTCAAATTCTGCAGCCAAATTATCAATCTTATCTTCAAGCTATTCTTCTAAACAATCAAATAAATGTCCAAGAGCCTCTAAACTATCATCAAGTACCTCCACCTGCTAATCAAAATCAGTATAACTACCCACGTGTAAGCCTCGAGAAGAAGCCTGCTAGAAAATTTACTCCATTGGCTGAAAGTCGTACCCATCTCTTCGGAAGATTGATGAAGGCCGGTTATTTACAACCTATTCCACCAAAGACTACCAATCTCAATTCTCGATTCTTTCATGCCGATCAAGTTTGTGCTTATCATTCAGGAGCTCCCGAGCATAATACTGAAGATTGCATCAATCTGAAACACAAGATCCAGGACTTGATTAACCAGAAGATCATCACTCTTCAGGCCCCGGCACCAAATATTGCTACTAACCTATTGCCTAATCACGAAGGATCCGTGGTTAGCATGATCGAAATAGCAGGCAAATGGGTATCTAGCGAGACAATTGCTAATGTGGATTCACGAAACTCCAAAAAGACAGAAGGAGTGGAAATGATAGAGAAAGTTGTGGCTGCCTTGAGTAAGAATTCAGAAGGAATTATTGAGCCTATTATGGTCCACGAAAGAGCATTTAAGCGTGGAGTAGGATACCAATCAAGAAAGGAAGATGAGATCGAAGATAATTTAAAGGAGAGTCTGTTTAGGCCCTTGCCGCTCTTGTACCAGTCATTTCCCGTACATGAGATGTCAAACGATGATGGTCTTGGGGATAGGATAGGAGATCTATTCGAAGGATACCATGCTTTACCAGATGATTTTCCAAAGTCCTGTGGGGTGAAGAAGATTGCATCAGAGGAAGCCTTGCAAAACTGGACCTCCACTCTACTCATAACCCGTCACCCATCGTGGTAGATGAAAAGGGCAATTACTAATAGTTTTTAAAATTGGTGATGATCTGGAGGAGGCCCCGTGATCCACCCTTTTATGTCTTAAATTTTCATTTCATGTTTTACAACTTTCAAAAAGGCATTTGCCCACATTTGTGTGGGTCATGAGCCATAATTTTTATTTATTTTCCAAAAGTCCTCTCTTTATTTAAGAAGTTATTTTTTTTAAATATGATTATCTAGCATGGTTTATTTTGGTAGCAATAATTTAAAAACCTACCAATATCATGTCATGTCAAGGGTTAGACGAACAAAGCGAAGGAAATAATGATGAACAGAAAAGGTGATGAGGAGCAGTTAGTAGTAGATACATTGGAATGTGAAAATCAAAAGAAGCCCAACATGGAGGAGCCCTAATCCTACCTGAGATGGATGGTCAAGAGTGGACCAATCCAATCAATTCTGATGCAGTAAAGAGATATTGTGCTTGAAAGATGTTATGGTTTTTGTTTCTTGGTTTATTTGTAATCGCCTTTATAATAGTATCAATTTCATGATGTGTAATTGCCTAGAACCCCTTCCCTTTATGTATGAACTATGTTTGACTTGAATTCTCAAGAATGAGATACGTAGGCGGCCTATGTCGGCTTAGGTCAACCCCTTAGGAAAATTTATCTTTTCCTTTTATGTATGAACTACGCGATGACCTGAATTCACAAGAATGAGATACGTAGGCAGCCTATGTCGGCTTCGGTCAACCTATTAGATTTTTCTATATTTCCTTAGTGTAGTCTTGAACTACGTTTAACCTGATTCCTGCTTCAACGGGATACGTAGGCACCTCAACGGCTCGGTCATATAACCCCAGGAAATGGAAACTGGTGCAGAATTTTTGAGAAGGAATCTCAAAAATTCATAAAAGGAAGATCATCATCAAACAAAGAGAACGAAGACCAATAAAGACTTCGGATCCTTTCGAGTTGGCATCATATCAAACTTTAAACTGGGGCAGAAATTTTGAGGGAGGCCTCAAAATTTCCACCAAATACTGGAATATATTTCAAATTCCCCGGTACTAGAGGTCGAAGTCGAGATTTGAGAATCACCACCTGTGATAAAGTCTACGTAAACTAAATCTTCGGCTATGACGAAACCATTTGTAAAACCCTCCAATAATGATGATGAGTTCTGGAACTCCTCCATCGGATATAGTCAAACTAAGGGGAATACATATGTTGAGCTAGTACATGACATGACTGGCAGAAATTTTCTAAAGCTTTTACAGATACTTTCAAAACTATTTGCTAAAAATAAGACTACTTTTGAAAAAAATCTTTACAAATCTTTTACTTAGTGATTGCCTGGGCGTCTATAGGAGTAGGGACCCAAGGTGGAGATACCAATGTTACGGGGCACCTGAAAGATGGCGAGGAGCAAACCGAGTAGACAATAAAGTCAACACGGAGTAGTTTTATTCAAACTAATCATTTTCTGTGGATGCAGGGATCGATATACAAAATGGGCGTTTCTTTCAAAAAATCCCCAAGCAAGTTGGGAGCCATGCCAGAGCATATAATGCTTAAGAACGATATTTTTGGGTAGCCCAAAAATGGGTTTAATACCCATTTATCGAGGACCATTTGAATTGTCCATCTCATTTCTTGAGATCATGGAGGACAAACAAAGGCATCTTCTTTTCTTTACGAACATTGTATTTAGAATTTTTCTAAAAAATGATCGTTAGAAAAAGCAAATTTGTGTCTACTAATAGTCTACTTCAAGTACAGGTACATGTAGAAAGCAAGACGCAGACAAACAAACTCAGGTGAAACTGTTTTCAAATTGCCAAGAGGGTCATTGCATATCATTGCCAAGAGGGCCATTTCATATCATTGCCAAAATGGCTATTTCATATCATTGCCAAGAGGGCCATTGCATATCATTGCCAAAAGGGCCATTTCATATCATTGCCAAGAGGGATATTCATATCATTTGCCGAGAGGTCCATTTCATATTTGTTGACACGTAAGACATAAACGCTGGCGTCGAGGATATCATCTCATTTTATATCTGTTGACACGAAAGACATAAATGCTGGTGTCGAGGATATCATCTCATTTTACATCTATTGACAAGCAGACGATTTGAAAGGACGCCTTTAAGTCGGTGTCTAAAGACGGATGATATATGAGATTTCCTAGAATTTGACAATTTGAGGGTCATCTGTAAGTCATATTATTTGAAATAGGATAGTGTGAAAGATCACCTATGAGTTGATAGCCTGTAGGTCATCCGTAAGCCATAACAATATCCTAATCGGATAGTGTGCAAGATTGCCCCAAAATCGATAGTCTGGAGGTTATCCATAAGTTGCAACTAAATTCTTATTGTATAATATGCGAGATTATCAAATTGATACGTCCGAGGGTTCTCTATAAGCCATGTCATATCCAAGATCGATTATGTGTAGGATTACTCTGCTTTTTAGGCTACAACTCACGTGGAGATATGGTAAAAGACTACATACCTCTTTCATGAATTATGTTTAGCACTAACACTTTTTGCTTGAAGCATTGTCTAGAGTATCCGAGAGGATGAAAATCTCAAATGAAAACCACAGGTACGGACGACTTCAGATAGCACACACACAATATGGAACTCTTTCTTAACAGCAAAATGGGACATAGTCTAGAGAGGGACGTCAAACTCTCTGGATGCGAGCTAAAGGATGATCACCACCACCATCTAACTACCCCCCTCTTAAAAGTCATGTGGGTATTTCTGGGATATTTTATTTTCTGCTTCACCTTCGAGATATTTCTAAACTCATACCGAGGGTAACCTTCTCTTTCTTTCAAAGTCAGGTGACAACATACTCAGAGTTTGAAAATTATGTCTGGGTAAGTTCTTGTCTATGGGTGTGAAGGATCCCACATTCATGGTTAAGAGGTTACAAGCCCTTTTTCTGAAACTCGATCAACTTGTCGCTCATCTTGAGCCAAAGATCATCTGAAATAAAAGACTATCTTTTCTACCGATTGAGTCGAACTACAAGCAGTCTGATTCCCTAAAATCTTGGGGATATATAGGCTGGGATCTATGTAGAAAACTCGACTGCATTCCAACCTTCTCCTCTAAATCCCTTTATTCCCCAGCTTCTCGGTTTAACCAAAAACTCTAAAACTGTGATAGTTGGTGATTTTTTTTTAAAATCGTGCCTTAAATTAAGCTTTATGAACTACAAATGGCCTGAATTCTCATGTAACCTGAGATATGTAGGAAAACTGACCTGGGTTCGGCCATGACTCTATGAGACTCATGCAAAAGCCAACTTCTTTCAGTTTAGAATTTGTGGTCAGACAAAAATTAGGAACGTCAACCTCCCTTTGCCCAGGATTACTTGCATCCACCCTACCCAAAAGGAGGGGGCAGTTGTTGAAACCTAATTTGTGCCCTCCACGACTAAATTTAATCTTGAGTTTCTTTGATTTTTAATAAAATTAAAATATTTATTTCATCCGAATAAAAATTTATTAAATATATTTGTACGTAATTTTGTCATTTTAAGTAGTGATTATAATTAATCGTATTCAATTATACGAGATTTTATAATTTTGTTACTTAAATATTTATTTTAT
>NW_025890479.1:0-3026 GCF_002878395.1 Capsicum annuum | reverse complement strand
ATTTGCATATGTTAGAATCGGGCAGAATAAGGCAAACCACAAGTAAATGAAAAGCAAGAACAACACAGCAGATTTATGTGGAAACCCTTGTGGGAAAAACCACGGGCAAAGGCATAGAAATTTCACTATGAAAGGAGAGGAGTACAATGTGGAGACTGTGCATATTTTTCCTAGATACATAAAATAACCCACTAAATGCACTTATATAATATGTGCATACAAATAACTCCTAGGACCAAAAAACATAAAGGTCCACGAGCCTTTCGGCCCAATCCCTACGCTACCACCACAGACCCCATTGAAAATCACAAACATGGGTCGCACCGTGAGACTTTCTGGGTTGGATAAAAAAAATTTGGGTCACAACTCTTACAATCTCCACCTTGATATGAATTTTAATTCAGAACTCAAATCCATACTCTCTACCTTTTCCACAAAAGCCCCTAAGGGCACGTCTTAACAGCTAACACTAACCAAGTCCAAGCAATGCTCAAACTTGGCACATGGTAGTGTCTTGGTCATCATATCAATAGAATTATCATGAGTACTAATCTTGCTCCCCACAATATCACCACGAGCAATAATTTCACGTACAAAATAATATTGAACATTGACATTCTTGGTCCTCTCGTGAAACATCTGATCTTTTATAAGGAAGATAACACTCTAACTATTGCAAAAGACCATTGTAATCTATAAGTCCTTGCTGAGCATCAAACAGACCCTTCAACCAAAAAGCTTCCTCGAAAGCCTCTATAATAGCCATATACTCTGTCTTAATAGTTGACAAAGCAACCATAGTTTGCAAGGTAGCTTTCCAACTAATAGCAAAACCATCAATGGTGAAAACATAGCCTGTAAGGGATCTCCTTTTATCATGATCTCATGCAAAATTATAATCAACATGCCCGGTTACTCCATCTCTATTTCGCCCAAACTGCAAACAAACATAAGCAGATCCATCCAAGTATATGAAAATCCACTGAATTGCTTTCCAATGTTCTTTTCCAGGATTTTCCATATATCTGCTAATTTGGTCGGCAACACACCATCGCATACATAAGAGACCCGGTGGCTCTAAAGTATAGAACTCGAGACATATAGTCACGCTCATCATCTATCTTTGGAGATAAAGCAGTCGAGAGTTTGAAATGAGCTGCCAATGGAGTACTAACAGGCCTGGGATTTTGCATATTGAACCTGTGAAGCACTTTTTCAATACATCTTTTCTGACTCATGTATAACTTACAATTCTTTCTATCTCTCAGAATCTCCATCCCAAGAATCTTCTTTCCATCTCCTAGATCGTTCATATCAAACACTTTACTGAGATGGGCTTTGACTTTTATTATCTCCATTGTATCCTTTGTAATCAACATATCATCAACATACAAGAGAAGATACATGAATGAACCATCACTTACCTCCTTGAAGTAGGCATAACTATCATAGTTGCTCCTCTAAAATATATGAGAGGTCATAAAAGAGTCAAACCTCTTATACCACTACCTGGGTGACTTCTTTAATCCATAAAGATACTTTTTCAACAAGCATACATAGTCCTCATTTCATAAAGCTACAAAGCCCTCCAGTTGCTGCATATAGATGTCCTCCTCAAGTTCTTCATGTTAGAATTCAGTTTTGACATCCAGCTGCTCAAGCTCAACAGTATGCATGGCCACAATAATAAGCAATTCTCAAATCAAACAATGCTTTAAAACTTGTGAAAATACATCTGTGAAGTCAATACCTGGAACCTAACTATACCCTTGAGCAACTAGTCTTGCTTTGTACCTAGCATCTTCAACTCTCGATGTTCCTTCTTTCTTTTCAATACCCACTTGCAACATACATCTTTCTTATTTTTAGGAAATCTCTCCAAATCCCATGTGCCATTTTTAGGAAGTGATTCCATTTCCTCTGGCAAAGCAACCATCCATCGACCAGAATCATCACAACTAAGTACCTCTGAGTAAGAAGAAGGATCTTCACCAGAATCAATACCTTCTACTACATTTAATGCATAAGTAACCAAACCAGCTTTAGTAAACTTCTGAGGTGGTCTAATATCTTTTCTAGTCCTATTTTTAGAAATAAAATATTTTGGCTCCACTGGTGGTGAAGAAAAAAAAGTATCACTTTGTTTCTCTGAACTAAACTAAGAAGTAGGCACTGGTGTAGACTCTGCTCTAATCTACAATTGAACATGGGTGCTTGACTTTTGTTGGTTTATGTCACTAATCTCATTTGGGGGCAAAGAACTATATTCATGGTAGTTTCATCAAACACAACATCCCTGCTAATTATAACCTCTTTGCTTTCTAGACACCAAAGCTTATAACCTTTAACACCAGGCTTATAACCCATAAATAAGCATTTGACAGATCTAGGTTCAAACTTTCCATTATCAATATGAGCATTCATAGGACATCCAAATATCCTCAGAACAACTAGCAGGAGTACCAGACCATACCTCTTGTGGAGTATTTTTATCAATCGTGACTGAGAGAGAGTGGTTAATGAGAAGGAAATATGTGGAAGCGGCTTCAGCCCAAAAAGACTTGGGTAAACCAGCATTAGAGAGCATACAACACACCTTCTCTTTTATAGTCCAATTCATTTGTTCAGCCACGCCATTATGCTATGGAGTATGATGAACTGTCAAGTGCCTCACAATTTCTTCTAACTTTAACAGAGCATTAAATTCATTAGAATAGAACTCTAGACCATAATCAGTCTAAAGGTGTTTTACCTGCTTCCCTGTTTGCTTTTCGATCATAATCTTCCACTTTTTGAAAGCAGGAAACACATTATTCCTTTGCTTTAGGAAGAACACCCAAACTTTTTCTGGAACAGTCATCAAGAATAGTCAATAAGTAATTCGCACCTCCTCTAAATGGTACTTTAGAAGGACCCCAAAGATTAGAATGAATGTAATCAAGTGTGCCTTTAGTTGAGTGGATGCCTTTAGTGAATCTGACTCTCTTCTGCTTCCCAAAAACACAATGCTCATAGAAATCTAATGC
>NW_025890478.1:0-5996 GCF_002878395.1 Capsicum annuum | reverse complement strand
GTTCTACACACATTCCACATTCTAACATTGAACAAGACACTTAATCCTAAATTTGCCTATCCGAACCTACATTGGCCTATCCATTTCAACATATCATAATTCCATCATGTTCCATACCAACAATCAAACAAAATTAATCTGAATCTACTCTTTTCGTTAAATTTTCAATTCCTTCCCCCAACTTCCCTTTTATCAATCACGCAATTAGAACTAATCAAATTCATTCCTCAAACAACCAAAGTCATATCATCTAGAGTATTGTCATAACATCAGCAATATCGAGCATTCATAATCACCCAACACATAGTCATAGTCGTTTCAACAAATTAAAATAAAGAAGAGGCAATGGGTTAAAGAAATGGACCTTTTGATATTATGTTGATAACAGTGTTTAAGAAAACCAGATCCAAAAGCCCGAATAACACCTCAACGACGATCAATCTCTAAACTTGGTATCGCAAAATAGAAACCCGCTACTGACCCCAGTAAATCAATGGAGACGGACAACACTATGAATCTCAGAATAGTACGAAGACCAAAGAATTGAGTGGAATGAAATGGAACAAACACGACTCGTACACAAATCTAGATGCAGAAACTGATTCGAAATTAGACCAATTTTAGTGAGGAATTCACTGCTGGTCCACGTTTTCTGGACAAAACTTAATGTTTTAGGCCAAATTCCCTTGAAAATCCCAGAAAATAATGAATAAATTTGGACTCTTCATGAGCTGGTTAACCGGATGAAGAACCGGAATCGATTCCGATGAAAGTTTTACACCGAAAAAAGGTTGGCGAAGGATAGAACCTCGCACCAATCCCCTCTTGCCAATCACTCTCTGTCTTCTGGGTCTCCCTTTATAGCTCTCTCTTCATGACTCTCTCTTTCTCGTCCCTCTGTATATGTGCGTTTCTTACAAAGAAAAGGAAAAATCATCGATGTTTCCCTGGTGTATCCATGATTTTAAGTCGGTTAGTATAGAAGATATGGTGATGATGATGTGGGTTCTCCCCTCTTTTTTTTTGTTCCAATGTACTGTGGGTGTATATATTTTTCTCTTTTTCCTTTGTAAAGAAGAAATATGAGGGGGTTATATAGATGGGGTACTGAGGGTAGGGTATAGAGTAGGTGAGGTAGGGTGAGTTGGTTAGGATAAAATTTGTTAGGAATTTTTTTAAGGGTTCTATTTTTTGTATTTTTATGAGGTATGATTATATGGTTGAGGGTACACGGTAGGATAAGGTAAAATGGTAAAAATGCTTTTGGGGAAGGACAAAATTAGGTGTCTACAGCATGACCCCTTTGAATGTAAACACGAAGTGTTTTCAGACAAAGCAGTAGACAACAAGACATAATTTTGTCCCGACCATTATTCAAAGGAAGAAACAAAAAAACAAAGGACAACCGAGCTGACTTAGGACAATCTACCTACCCAAGTTATGGAGGAATCAAGTCACGGGTATCTTATAGGATTGGAAAGAGAAGAACTATACCGATTTGGAGAGTCGAGTGAGGTTCCATTGAGGATCTGGTCCACGGCTTTGTCATTACATCAAAGTAAAAATTACAAGTTAAAAATATAAATAAAATTACAAAAATCCTATCTATGCAGCTTCTGTTAGACTCTTGACTCGCTACTTTATCACCTTATTCTTCAGGCGGGCTCCTGACTTGCAATTTCTCCAACTTGTTGCTTGCCTTTCAATTTCCACACCCTGCTCTCCAGGCGGGTTCCTAACTTGCTATTTCATTAACTTGTTGCTATGCTTTCAATTTCTTCCCCCTGTTCTGCAGGCGGGCTCCTGACTTGCCATTTTTCAATCTATTTAACTTTTAATTTCTTCCCTTGTTTCTTGGTTTTCCATTTATTCACCCTGTGCTTCGGGCAGGCTCCTGAAATTATATCAAAACTGTAAAGAAAATTATCCCAAACAAAAATTATTATATAGAGAAATTTCGTTTGCTAGAAAAGTAAAGTTCCAAAAACAAGAATTAAATTTTGCCCCAGTTTATCATCAAAGGACTTTTGTGAAAGTCACATCATTATAGGAATCAAGGATAATGACTCGACTATAAGGTACGTCTGATAGGAATCAAAGGAATTGACTCAACTAAAAGGTACGTCTTCTAGGAATAAAAAAGGAATGACTCGACTAAAAGGTACGTCTTCTAGGGGTCAAGGAGAATGACTCAACTAAAAGGTTCGTTTTATAGGAATCAAAGGAAATGACTCGAATAAAAGGTACTTCTTATAGGAATCAAAAGAATGACTCGAATAAAAGGTACATCTTTTAGGAATCAAAGGAACAACTCGACTAAAAGGTACGACTTCTAGGATTCAAGGAATGACTCGAATAAAAGGTACGTCTTATAGGAATCAAGGGGGATGACTCAACTAAAAGGTATGTCTTATAGGTATCAAAGGAGATGACTCGACTAAAAGGTACATCTTATGGGGCCAAAGGGAATGACTCGACTAAAAGATACGTCTTCTAGGGGTCAAGGGAAATGACTCGACTAAAATGTACGTCTTATAGAAATCGAAGGGAATGACTCAACTAAAAGGTACGTCTTCTGGAGGTCAAGGGAATTGACTCGACTAAAAGGTACGTGTTATAGGAATCAGGGGAGTGACTCGACTAAAATGTATGTCTTATAGGAATCAAGGGAATGACTCGACTAAAAGGTACATCTTATAGGAATAACTGGGAATAACTCGACTAAAATATACGTCTTCTCGGGGTCAGGGGAATGAATCGACTAAAAGGTACTTCTTATAGGAATCAAAGGAATGAATCGACTAAAAGGTACGTCTTCTAGGGGTCAAGGGAGATGACTCGACTAAAAGGTACGTCTTATAGGGGTCAAGGGAGATGACTCGACTAAAAGGTACGTCTTCTAAGGGTCAAGGGGAATGACTTGACTAAAAGGTACGTCTTATAGGAATCAAGGGAGATGACTCGAATAATAGGTAAGTATTCTAGGAGTGAATGTTCAATTTAAGAGGTGTATCACACGACAAATAAAAAGTGAAATCCCTGGACAAGAAAGTGTGTCTCAGAGGGATATAAGATGATGAATTTTACCATGATTTGACTATCAAACCTGTGCAACAACATTTCTTCCTGCATTTTTAAAGAGAGGCATTGTAGCCCTTGATATTTATGCTCTAAAGTCCTTACTTTGAAGGTAATATGTTTCCTGTTTCATCAAAGAAAACTTGTGAGTTTAAAACATGGTGGTTGGTTTGTGGCTTTAACTTTCATGGCAAACGCTTTTGCCGTCATCACATTTAACCTTGCTTCCAACCATTAGTCTGTGTCATTGACTTGATGCTTCATTGACAAAACTCAGATTATTAAGAGTGACTAAAACAAACACAGTATCTTTGCTTTGTCATGCTTCTCAGATAAACCCTTTTAACCTTTGTATTTATATGAGTTCCCAAGCTTATCTATTGACAAAACTTTTTGCATAACTTATTCGGCTGACAATCATGTCTCTTCATATGCTGACTTTACCTTGCTTTGTACAATTGAAGAAGCTGATAGCCAGTTTTGAAATCTTTTCTCACTTATTTATTCATGGACTTGACTCAAAGACACGAGAAAAATGACCATGATTTTTTTATTTGGATAACTGACTCAAGAAAACAATAATAAGAATAAAGATAAAGAGAAGAAAGAAAAGACAATGAATGTCCCCATTTGAAATAAATAAATGAAAAATTTATCTAAAATGACAATCAACTCTAATGATTATGCCATGCATTTGGATTAAGCAACTTGATCTTTTCATCCAAACTTTCTACCTATTGTTGTTGAGTTAATGGCCTTGAAACTGAGTTGCTTCCTTAGGTCAATTGCATTTAAGACCCCAGTCGGCTAGTGGTGCCTTGAAGGGTTTTCGCCGACAAACTTCTTTCTTTCTCTCAGCTCACCATTACCTGATGGTGTTCGTGAGGGTTTTTCACCAATGAGATTCTCTTATTTTCATTTATCCCAACTCACTGTCGTCTTATAGTGCATGTATGGATTTTCACTTATAAGACCCTCTAATATTTATTTCTCTTAACTTACCATCATCTTACGGTGCTCGTGAGGGTTTTCACCAATAAGACTCTCTCATTTTTATTTCTCTCCTGATTTCTTATGTTGAGGAAGACAAGTAGTTCCCAAATGCATCATCATATCCATTGCATGCTTAGCCTTAATATCCTCAAAGATTGATCTGAAGGTCTTTCTTTGGTTGTAACTTGGCTTTTGGATAGGGTTAGAAAGAAAGGATGGCATGGGGCTCAAACGACTCTTAAAGTGCAGTAGGACTTACAACTTTTGGAATCGGCTCAAACAATGATGATTAACTCATGCCCCAGTTACTTCTGACTGGGTGACTTTAAATTGTTTATTTGGTTGGACTGGCAGCCTACGTATCTCACCCTCGAAAGAGGAGAATTAGGTCATGCATAGTTCTGACAGCTTATTCTTTTACTTGATTCTAAATTTTTCTCTTTTTTTTGACTCTTTCTCTTTGGGACTTTTCTGACTTTATTTTTCTTGACACTCTTCTCTTTTTTTCTTTTTGGACATATTTTCTTTTTCTCTCTTCTTTTTTTTTGAAAATTTTCTGACTTTATTATTTTGCTCGAGAATTTTCTTTTGAGCTTTGCTGACTCTATCTTGATTCTAAAAGAGGGATATGAAAGAAAATAGGACTAAAGCTCAAATGGGGTAAATAAAGGATGACACGATCTTTGGATAGCAGAATGAAATGCCTTCGTCATATCAATCCTTGAAAATGCAAGTACATATCATGCAATATGAATGAGAGATGAAGATCATTTGTGAAATCCTTTAAGCATTATCTTTGACTGAGCCTGTACATCGCTACTTCTTCAGCAAACTCCACCTTTGTTGTACATTCCTCATATTGAATGACTCATGATTTTATGGAGATTATTTTCTTTCTGTTTACACAACCACTATTTGACCTAATTGAGCCATGTCTTTGAATTGATGACCAAGTTATTCTTGTGATTCTCAAAGGAAGTGCCTTAATTTTTAAAGAAGGCTTCAACTTGTCACCAAATGTCTTTGCACACTACCTATTTCCTCAGTTGTTCTCTATTACTTATTCAAACCTCTAATTCAATGTTCATATTTAAACTGGATTTTAAGATCTGATTGAAAATTCCGCTAGCATGTCATTTTACTAGAATCAACATAAAATGTGCTATGTAAAGAAAACAAATAAACAACACAAATTTAAAATACAAAGGAAAAGGGGACACTCCATTTAATTAAAATAAAAGACAGGGTTTGAACATAACGACAAAGGGACAAAACAAGATAGATCCCGAACTACAACCCTGAAATAATTCGGGCAACATAAAATAAAATAAAACACACTACCAAACCTCTTCCTAGTAGGGAGAGGGGTGACTTCTCTATTGCTCAGCTCGACATTTTAGCCACTGGTTTGCATATCAGCATGACTAGAGCTTTCCTCACTGTCAATGGTCTGCACCATAATTGGTTTATCTTGAATCATCTTTTCTATTTCTTTTTTCGAAGCCCGACAATCTTCAATACTATGATCCTGAACATCGTAATGATATGCACATTGTACACTAGGATCAAAATTTCTTGAATGTGAATCAGATGTATACCCAAGGAGAGGAGTAATCATGCCTTTCTGTCTCAATCTCTGGAACAAACTGGTATAGAATTCCCTAATAGGAGCGAAAATATCCTTTTCCTTCCTCCTCTTTGCGAACTCTGGCATCGAATGAAACTTGGATTTAGAGGTTCCTTGGTAAATTTTTGGGGTAGAGGACAATGTTGAAGGACAGGTGCATACCATTGTGGATAAGAAGACGGATGGGTACACAATTGTGCATTGTTCAAAGGACATTGAGGAATTGGAATGAAATTCCTTGGATTTTGAAAAGAGGAACCTTATTGCAGATGAATAAGTGGATTTGATATGTAAGCTC
>NW_025890477.1:4324-7196 GCF_002878395.1 Capsicum annuum | reverse complement strand
CTTTAACCCACCCGTACCCGTACCCGGATCCACCGGTACCACTTCTCGACCCATCATTATCAATAATTACAATAATAACAACCATTCAAAACCCTAAATTTCAAATTCACTTTTATACTTTAATTTTAAAAAAAAAAATTGTGTATATATTTTTTTTGTATAGGAAAAAATTGAATTAAACCCTAATTAATTGAGAGAAGTGATTAGGGTTTTGGGGGAAAATTGTATATAAGGATCACATGGTTATTATGGTTATATTTATAGAGAGAATAGAGATGTTTATGGATGAAAAAGGATTGTTTAGAAGAAAGGTTTTATTTGTTTGTTCCAAAATTGGTTTTTTGATTATTTGAATGGATTTCACTTTATTTGGGGGTTATATAAGTTTTTGTGTGATGGCCAAATGGGTCCCATCTTGTTTTTATTTTGGGAAAAATACCATAAAAAATAGCAACAGTTTTATCAAATTACAATTTGTAGTATATGTATTTATATGTATTTGTATTTTTGTAGCAACTACAAAAATAAAAAATACATATCAATCATAAGGGCAGTAAAACTCATATGTATTTGTATTTTTGTAGCAACAGTTTGCAAAAATAAAAAATACAACTTGCTATATTATGTAATTATGAAACTGTTGTTATGAAACTCATAATTAAGGAGATAAGTAATGTTATTTCTAAATTTTGCCCTTTTATTTTTTCGTGAGAATGCTCTATTTCCATCCTGAATTATAGGCTGAGACACGTTCGAATTTTAGGAGGATCCTATTATCCCTAAACTAATTAAAACCATATTTTTGACAACTAAACTAATCCGTGATCCAGAGTAACGGTGAGATTGACGAGGATGTCTCGCACCGTATTAGGGCGGGATGGATGAAGTGGAAACTCACGTCGGGGGTGCTGTGTGATAAGAAGGTGCCGCCCAAGCTTAAAGGCAAATTCTATAGGGTGGTAGTCCGTCTGGCCTTGTTGTATGGAGCGGAGTGTTGGCCAGTTAAGAACTCCCACATCCAAAAAAATGAAGGTGGCAGAAATGCGGATGTTGCGCTGGATGTGTGGACTGACTAGAGGGGATAGAGTTCGGAATGAGACTATCCGGGAGAAGGTTGGTGTGACTTCAGTGGAGTGCAAGATGCGGGAAGCAAGATTGAGATGGTTCGGACACGTGAAGAGGAGGGGCATGGATGCCCCGGTCCGTAGGTGTGAGAGGCTAGCGTTGGATGGTTTTAGGCGAGGTAGGGGTAGGCCGAAGAAGTACTGGGGTGAGGTGATTAGGCGGGACATGGAACAATTACAGCTCACCAAAGACATGACCTTAGATAGGAAGGTCTGGAGGGCGCGAATTTCGACAGAGGATTAGGGCCAGTTTGGGTCGCTAGTGTAGGGAACTACTTGGTGGAGGTGTTATTCCGGTTATGATTCCATGTTCCGTGTTCCATATTTTATTACGAATCTGTGTGATTTTCCTCTGTTCTCCTCTGTTTTATTTTACTTATGGGTGCCGTATTTATGTTATGTAATTTGCTTCTGTGCTTTACTATGTGTTTGTGTGGTATCTCGTGCCTTGAGCCGGGGGTCTATCGGAAACAGCCTTTCTACTTCATCAGAGATAGAGGTATGGACTGCGTACATCTTACCCCCAGATCCCACTAGGTGGGAATACACTGAGTTTGTTGTTGTTGTATTCTTGAGGGATCGTTTAAATAAATAAAAACACCATTAATAATTTGAAACGGATGGAATAGTTGGAATAATCACTAGTGGAATGAGGTCAAACAAATATAAGTTTCAAATTAATTACACAAATTGATCTATTAATTTTGTTGACTCTTAATTTGGATGTTTCACTATTTTAAGTTGTTATTATCCTTATTCCCTTCTCACCTAAATAATTAATTTGAGATAATTTTTACCTTATCATAGTCATTAACTTTTCTAAATTGTCTTGTTTTCTTGTTTGTTGATTATTAATTTGGTTGTTTCACTATTGATATTTTTATTATCCTTTTGCACCTAAGAATTAATTTGAGATAATTTTTACTTTATCATGTATTTAACTTTTCTAAAATGTCTTGTTTGGGCAAAAATAGCATTTCAATATTCGTTATCATGAGAAATTAGTTGAGGTATGCACTAGTTGGTTCGAACATTATAATTATTAAAAAAATATTAAAAAACATTGACGTTTTGATATTCACAAATATTAATCTGATCATAAGTATTTGTAAGTATTTATCGAACCTCATAGTCTCTCAAGTCTCAAACACAACATAGTATAGGCACGTTTATGCGCATGATATATTTTATTTTCTTTTCAAGTAATTAGTGTCGGAAATAAATAACACGAAAATAATAAGCTAAGAGGTGATAATTGACAATTTCATCATGATTCAAGTGTGTTTCTATACTTTAGCCTTTTTATATATATATTTTTTTTTCATTAAAATTTCTGCTATGCGCGGAATCCAATAAAAGGCTGGACCTCAATCGCTTTTTATATTATTATCAAGATGAATAAAGTAATTTATTCGAACCAACCACTACACTATGATTCCTCCATTACAAATATATTTTTTTCTTCTTGTGATAAAACTCATATTACATCATCCAATTTGTAACCAATATTAAAAGGCAAAATGCTCTTCTGAACCCCTGTACTATATCGATTTTGTAAGTTGGACACTTCTACTTATATGTTTGTCATTTGGATCCTTGAACCCATTAAAAAATAATATTTTACACCCTTTGACCGTGACATTGCCTGTGTGGCATTGAAACGATGATTAGGACAAAGAGAGTGTAATCACTCGCCTGGGGGTACGAGTGGGGGTCAATTTTTGGTCAATTTTATATTAAAATAATTT
>NW_025890477.1:0-4224 GCF_002878395.1 Capsicum annuum | reverse complement strand
CACCCCGCCCCCCCCACCCCCGCCCCCCCCCACCCCCCCCCCACACACACAAACACCCCACCAGCCTCTCCCTACCCCCAGCCCCCACACCCCTCCCAGCCCCATCCCTACCCTACCTCCAACCCTTTCCAGCCCCCACACCCCACCCCAACACTCTTCCACCCCCCCTCCCACCACCACCTTCACTTTTAAATTTTAATTTTAATTTTTCCTCAATTCAATTCTTTTCATTTTTTTTTGAATTAAAATTTAAATTTGAAATCTTTTTATTTTTTAGTAATTAAAATTTAAATTTGAATTGAAAGTGAGTGAGAGTGAATAGTGAAAAAAATTAGTGAATTTCGCTTGAACAAAATTAAACTTTTTGTGAATTTGTTAAAGATATTCAAATTTAAAAATCCAAAATTTATTATGTTTGTATATATGAATTTATAGTTAAAATTTTAAATTAGTTGGAGAAGAATTTTAATTATTTGGAATGGATTTGATATTTAATTTGTGAGCAAAAATAAAAACATGATTATTCAATTTTTTCTACAATTATAAATTTTTCTTATTTAATTAAATTAATTTTAATATTTAATTTGTTATTTAGCATTTTAAAAATGACTTGGAATTTAATGTAATACTTTTTTTAATTTTGTTTTTTTAAATGACGTGGCAGATGTGGCAGACGTGACAGCTGACGTGGGGAGAATGTGTTACACTCACAAAAAAAAGATTTAAAATATTGCTTTTTAGTAGGTTCAGGTGTCCAGATGACAAACATGTAATTAGAAGTGTCCAGCTTACGAAACTGACATAGTACAAGGGTCCATAAAAGCATTTTGCCATATTAAAATGCTAATAATTAATAAACATAGAAACATGGGGGTTTGGGCCACAGATGACAAAAGAGCTTTAAAATGAGGTGTAGGTGACACAAGTCTTAATAATTGAGTAGATCTAACAATTACTTCATTATGATTTAAGAAAGTTTGGAAGATTTCAAAATAACCCACAAATTTTTAAATTTATACTTTGATTCAAATGTTAGTTAATATATAATGAAGAACAAAGGGAAAAAAAGGTGTATTTTTCTCTCTCCTCATCCATTGTTATTTTCTCTCTCTTTGCGATATTTGTTGTCCATTGTTGCTGCTGCTTTATTCATCATCTTATGATTCATTATCATCATCTTATACTTCATTATCAACTTCATATTCTTCTTGTTGACCATTGTTGTTGTTGTTGTTGTTACCCCAACTGCTGCTCTTTGACCAAATTCTTATATCAAATTTTGTTTCGTAAATCACTTTCAACTTTGGAATTTACTTGAGAGGAGACTTTGGTAAGTCAGATTATGTTTTTTAGTTGAATCTGGGTAACTGCTAGTGTGTTATTTTTTCAACAATAGTTTGCACGCGGACATGAATGCAATACAAGAGCAATCTGTTTAAACAGATCCATTATCTGCGGCACCAGATAAATATTCTGTTGTAACAGTAAACTCATGTTGGATTTATGTTTAAGGGTTCTAGGTGCTCGTAATATAATTATGAATCGAATAGATGGGTATTTTGTTGCACCAGATTAGTAATCTGTTTCATCAGATTACTAATATATTTCGAACAACAAAATACAGCTCCTGTCATACACAAAGCCTAACAGATAACTCATATGTTCTTGCTATTGATACTGGAATCAAATTATTCCTTAATTGTAGACATGTCATTCATTAAGAAATAGAAATAGACAGCACGAAAATTAAATAAGAAATAAAAATTCAAGTGCATCAAACATAATTTTTTATAAAACAAACAAAAAAAATGCATAGATAACAGGAAAAAAAAAAGCTTAATTATTATTATCATCATTATTATTTGTACGGTCAGCTGACCAATCTTCAAAGGGCAGCAGTAGCGCCCTCCGCAACCTGCGAATCTCCCGCAGCATCCTTACTCTGACGGCGGCCAACTCCCAATGCAGGTCATGAACCTCCTTCTGCAGTTCCCTCATGGCGTCTTGTAATAGCGACATCCCACACAGGATCAGTCATATCTAAAAAATGCATAAGTTGACAAAACACACACGTAAACACAAAAGTAAAGAAAAGAAAGAATTCGAATGTAATGTAATATAATGTAATACAACGTATATTTACACAAAAATCAAGAAAAAAACTTACCAGAGACAGAAAAAAACTATCAAGTCCTTGAAGAGAAAGTAGTTGAAGGTGTAACAAGAGCGAGGAATAAATAGTGTGTAGTAGAACGAACGATTGAGTAAGGAGGGACCTATTTATAGAGAATTGAACTTGAATGAGTTAGGCAAAAAATCGCAACTGTTCACCTCCATTTATTAATGACATTCTTGATTACTGTAAAAAGTTATGACTTAATTAAATTAATCAATATTAAGATAAGTCATGACTTTTCAGCTTTATTATTATTAATAATTAGTTCTTTCCAGGAACCATTTGTTTTACACTGTTTTGGACAACAGATAATATATCTGTTGCATTAGATAAATCATCTGTTACAACAAATATATCATGATTTGCAACAAATAGATAACATGTTGCAACAGATATACACCTGTTGCATCAGATAGTATATCTGTTGCAACATATAATATAGAGAAAATGGTCTATTACCCCTCCAACCTTTAGTCGAAATCCCAACCACACACTCAACCTTTAAAGGTGACCTATTACCCCCCTAAACTTATTTTTACCAAATTTATTACCCCCTGAACTTTTATTTTTGATTTTTTATGACCCTAAAATACTGACATGTCCAAGAAAGTGTATTTACTTCCTTTAGGCGTGTAGGACTTGCCTACAGTACACAAATCTGCATTTTTTAAGCCACGTGTAAATCTAATTTTTTTTTATTTTCTTTTTAAGAAATCCTCATTTATTAGCCATTAAATCTTCCATCTTCTTCCTTTTTTTTTTTGCCATTTTCAAAGCTTGAAGTTTGGGTTTTGTTGTCTACCATTTCAAAACTTTCAATAGTAACTTCCATTCTAAAATTGAAGCTTTAGGGTTCATAATCTTCTTCAAAAAGATTCAAAACAAAAAGGTTTTGTTGCCTTATACGTTTTATTTCTTCTTCTTCTTCTCTTTCTCAAGAAAAAAAGATTCAAAAACTCATCAATGATGTCCAAGATTAATTTCTCATCTTCCTCATCTCCAATTCATTTTCTTCTTCATCTTTCTCTATTTCAATTCATGGATGTGTCCAAATATAAAACCCACAAAACAAATTCATTTATTTCACTTTAAAAAGGAAATTCAAAATTCCATAAGAAATGATACAAAGTTACTAAAGCCTGAAGTACTAAATTGATTGTACAGTAATTTGTAAAGTTATAAGGAGTGAGGTTCGTTTTTTCGTCTCATAATAAAAACCCACACCAATAAGCCTAAAGCACTAAATTTTTTTGAAGCTAAAAAAAAAAAAAAAAAAAAGAACGAGAGATAAAGAAAGAGCTTCTTTCTTTGCAAAATCAACAACAACAACAATAATTTATTTCTTCTTCACAAACAATGGCATCAATGACATCCAAGAATTCATCAATGACATTTTTCTTTCTTCCTCTTTAATTCCTCTTCTTCACAAACAATGGCACCAAAAACTGATCAATGGCATTTCTTCTTCTTCTTCTTCATTTTCTTTCTTCTCTTCAACAAAACACCATGACTACTCCACCCAAACACACCAAATTCTGAAATTCCATAAAAAAAATAACACACCATGGTTGCTCCACACACACACACCAAATTCTAAAATTCCATAAAAAATAACACACCATGGCTGCTCCACACACACACCCCAAATTTTACAATTCCATCAAAAAGCAACTCAATTAACCATTATTTCAAAACACAAACACCAAATGGGTCATCTTCAATTTCATCAAAATAGTAAAATTAACAATTACTTCTACCAAAGACTCTAAAATAACCAAATTGATCATCTTCAATTCCATCAATTGGTTTTGGCAATTTAACTCAGATCGTTGATCCTAAAAGAGAAAAATTGTTATCGACTTAGCATTAACTGAGGTAGCAAAAGCTATTATTTTTAGCTTTTTTAATCTCCATCAAGCATTTGATATAATTCCTTTTCTTAATGAATTTTTCTAAAAGCTATGGCTAAGATTGCTATCTGAACAATGAAAAGCAAAGGAGAGAATCTGGGAAAGAAAAGAATGGAAAGAAAAGAATAATATTAAAGG
>NW_025890476.1:0-3719 GCF_002878395.1 Capsicum annuum | reverse complement strand
TTTTTAATCTTTTCTTGATTAATGAAAAAGACAAGTAAAATGAGAAATCAAATTAGGAAATTTAGGACGGGTAATTGGACGTAAGGAATAATTTTGAATCCAGTAGCAATAGCAAGAGTTGAAACATATAAGTTACCTGTTGGGTTTGTGGCAGGGGCTGATTTGTGTTGTTCCAAATAGATTAATCATTCGTTGCAGCAGATAATTAGTCTGGTGCAATAGATAAACATCATGATGCAATAGATAATACATCTGATGCAACAGATAAAACATCTGATGCAACAGATAAATCTTCTGATGCAACAGATAAACAGTCTCATGCAACAAGTAAATCTTCTGATGTAACAGATTACTCATATGATACACCAGATGATTGAATTGTTTAAATTGTGGGCACTTATACTGGATTCATGATTGGGGTTCTATCCATTGCTAGAAAAACAGAAGTGTACCCAGATAACAAATACGAATAAAAATCATAATTTTACGTACCAAAGTCACCTATAAAGTAATGCCAAAGTGAAAAGTAATGTAGTAAACAAAATTTGACCTAAGAAATTGGTCAGATCGCATCAGTAGCCCTGTACCAACAACAACAAATGGTCGACAAGAAGAAGATGAAGATGATAATGAAGTAGAAGATGATGAATAAAGCAGCAGAAACAATGAACAAAAGAAATTGCTAAGAGAAAGAAAACAACAATGGATGAGAAGAGAGAGAAATATGCCTTTTTTCCCTCGGTTTCCCTTTTTTTTATAGGTAAAGTAATTACTTTTCTCGTTTTAAAAACTTGTGGGTTATTTTCAAACTTTCCCATCTTTTTTAATCCATAATAAAGTAATTGTCACCTCCAACTAATAATTAAGACTTGTGTCACCTACACCTCATCTTAATAACAAAGTAATTACTTAATTATCCATAATAAAGTAACTGTCACCTCCAACTAATAATTAAGACTTGTGTCACCTACACCTCATTTTAAAACTCAAATGTCACTTGTGGCCCAAATCCCGAGTAACTAATTATTACTATTACATATTAGTACTACTACTATTATTATTATTGTTATTATTATTATCTTTCATTTTGTATTTAAATAAATTAAAATTCAGATATGTTTTGTAGTATTTAAATTTTAAAAGAGATAAGTTTGAAGTAGTAAAAATCTATTAGAACTCTTTAATTATGAATTTTTGTTTTTAATATAATGATTTTTTCCAAAAAAGGATAATGTATTCCAAATTCAAGTATTAAACTTTTTTCTATTTAAGATTTTTATTACAATACTATTAAGCCTTGTCTTAAAAATTGCCACGGGGCTTAACAATAGCTTGCCACGTGGTTTCTTCTGTTTCTTCGTCCTCTGCTTTATAATATACATAGATAGGTGAATTTTTTTTTTTGATTGAAAAAAAGATGATGTATTTCAAATATTTAATATTTCAATTCAAATTTTTTATTACACTATTTTTTTTAACTTTGTCCCAAAACTGCCACGACGTGGCTTCTCAATAACTTGCCGCGTGGCTTCTTGTGTTACTTTTATTATTATTGTTATTATTATTATTATTATTATTATTATTATTATTATTATTATAATTATTATTATTATTATTATTATTAACCATGGTTCTGAGATTTATGCTAGTGAAAATATTTTCATTTCTTCTCAAGCTTTAATATTTTTATATTCAAATATTTAATATTCTTCAATTCAAATATTTCAAAAGTATTTGCTAATCAATTACTTAAATTTGTAATTAGAATTTATACTAAAATATATGTTCATCTGCATGAATTTAAATCAAACAAACATACATAAATTTAAAATTTTTCATGTCTTTCATTTCAATGTAATTATTTAAAAAAAATATAATAACAACCCACGTACTTTTTTCTTAGTTTTAGGGCTTCATTTTTTTTTTTTTGGTTTAAAAAATAGCAACAACTAATATTAAAACGTATGTACTAATAATCTGACTTCTACTATTATTTATTTATATATTATTATTATTATTATTATTATTATCTTTCATTAATATGTAAAAAAGTTATATTTAAATATATTTTATAGCATTTAAAATTTTTTAAAAAATAAGTTTGAAATGGTGAATGTATATTAGAACTCTTCACGAATGAATTTCTATTTTTAAGATAATAAAAATCTTTTTTTTTTATTTAAAAAAGGATGATGTATTTCAAATTCAAATATTTAATCTATCAATTCAAATTTTTTATTACACTATTTTTTAACTTTGTCTTAAAACTGTCATGTGGCTATATATATATATATATAGATGTTATTTCCTTCTACGGGTACAAGAATCTGTATACTAGAAACAACCACTTCAACTAGTTCAAGTTTATAAACCATGAATACAATGAAGTGTAGAAAATACCCTCAACACAAGATCAAAAAGATCTTTCCAAGAGGTGTATTTTATTTTTAGAAATAAAGATGAAACAGAAATGACCAAGTCGCCCGAATTCATGGACTTTTCTTAAGGAAATAATTTCCCTCACTGTATCCGAGGTTGCGGAATGTTCCTCCCAAGATAAAATGGCCAACCAAACCAATTGTAGCGGTACCTCAAACAACTGGAATATCTTCGAACTCACTGAACGTTTTAAGTGATCACACAGAATATTTTTAAAGCAAGAAGAGTGTTTTTATTCTAAAATTTTCGTACCAAAACCTGTGGATGAAAGCAGGTTTATATAGCCACAAGAAGCCTCTTCTGAAAAGTGGCAATGGTTCATTCAAAAGGTGTAACCTTTTCTAAAAATTCATGTCTATTCGTCTAAACAATGGCATGTCATTTCGTGAATCAGTGTGTCATTTCATTGAAGAATTGCATCCTTATGAAACATCAGTCCGAAACAGTGCAACTTTTTTAAAGTATCAGTTCAGTTCGAACATTACATCTGTTACTGTTACTGCATGCATATAAATGGAGTATTAAACACACAGAAAAAATTTCTTGATTTTTTATCATTGATCAGATTTCGTAAATAAAGTTTGTCCAAAAAGATAGATCTCATCGATCGATCATTTGACAAATCCAAATCCAAATCCGAAGCCAAAGTTGAGCCAAGCGAGCGACGACGACGGTGCGAGGCATCTCTTATTTCTTGCCTCACTTATCATGTAGAGTAAGTGTTCTTGATTATAAACACTTCCAAGTTCTCTTCTTCCACCAATGAGGGAGAAAGAGTAAACTTTCTAATTTGCGAGTACACTTTCCATTTTAGTATCTCCTTCCATCCACCATTTTATTTTCTATTTTCCATCCACATTTCTTTCATTTACTATGAACCCAACAATCCCCCACATGAATGAAAATGACTATTTTTCGTAAAAGTTTTACGGACAAGTATGTGATATCAAGCAAAGACTAATTACATCTGGATAAGTGGGTTTCCCTTTGAACTTTTCGTATTGAACATGCATCGGGTGCACTCGGTCAATCAGTAGATTTGATATCTTTGAACCGTCAAGCTTTAATGTACACCTAGATAATACATGTCACACAACCAGCCTTTTAACATTTATGGTTCTCACGGTTTCATTTTTATTAGCCATGAACACATCCCGATTTCATGAGATCATAGAAAATAGGCCTTTACTAACATTCTCCTTAAAGCAGCTTCCACTTCGCCCTCACATGGTGATTTCTAAACGTTCAATCCTATAGATTAAACTATTTGATCAAATCTG
>NW_025890475.1:0-4145 GCF_002878395.1 Capsicum annuum | reverse complement strand
GAGACCTAGTGGGGCCCATTGGTCCTTTGTAGGAGACTCACCTCTAATGCATCCCTACGTGCTAAATATTACATCTTTGAGGGTAATGGGGTCATTTGATGGATTGATTTGGGAAAAACATGTGTTAGAAATAAAGTGTGTAGGCAATGAAAAGTGAGTCGAAAAAAAAAAGAGTGAGAAAAAGAGTTTCGTAGTTTTAGAGTTCTTTATGGATTTTTTTTTTCACAATCTAAAAATTCAAAAAGATTTTTTACCTTTCACACTCATTTTCTTAAAAATACCAAAAATATTTTTCTTTCATTGATGTCAATGTTATGTGAAGTGTCTAATTAAAAATTCCAAAAAGATTTTATTTCTTATCGTTCGTCTGTAATCGCGTTTCTCAAGTCAAGTCTTAGTTTGTTTTAATCCTTAATTGTCGAATCTAGACGAACTACGCATACTTGATTCCCGTCCCTCGGGGCGGGATATGTAGGCAACCTTAGTGGGTTCGGTAATCTTTATTTTAGCCTTTGTCTTAGCCTTAGCCTAGGTCTTTCCCCTCATAATTTAGTGCTATTAGCAGGTCTTAGCCAAGTAGGCTGATTTTATTTAGTAATACTGTTCGGCAAATTGGAGTCATAAAGTGGTTTGTCCCTTTGACATATGTCCGCGTCAAATTCCTAAGGGTTGGGAATCTTTCGTTCTTGTTGAATTTTTGAGATAATGTCTTATATGTTATTATAGGATGGATCTGTCCACAAAGTCCAGAGTTCGGATGATTGGCAAAGTGCCCAAAAAGTTAATCAAATAGTGGGGAACGTTTAACTACGTCGAGCAACAGGGGTTGGCAAAGAAGTTAGGCACTCTCACTTCCCTCCTAGATCTTACGCCCCACCTATACCTAATCGAGGCTATATGAACTTTTTGGGATCCAAGTTGTTTGGTGATTAGGTTTGGAAATTGTGAAATGACGCCTACTCTGGTAGAGATATCTGGTTTCTTTAACTTGCCTTACATTAAGAAAATAATGATTCGAACACGGACTCATTCTCCCACACGGTTTCTTCATGGTTATGGTTTAAAGGCCAATAACCACTTGACGTGCCTTAACTAATCTTAGGTCTCTTTTGATTATTTGTATGCTCGGTTTGGTCCTTCAGACAGTTTTGATTGCTTTTGGGATGAGTTCTATACAACCAAGGAGAATTGGGAGAAACGTCATCTAGAAGTCTTTACACTCGCCTTGTTAGGCATTTTGGTCTACCCAATAGAAGAAAGATGGATTAATACTCGCTTGCAGACTGTAGTGATGGCCTTATTTCATAAAAAGCTAGGGGAAACATTCACACTCGTACCTATGATCTTGGCAGAAATATATAAATCTTTAACCGAGGTGAAGGGTGGGATGAGATTCTTTGAGGGAAGCAACCTGATATTGCAATTGTGGATGATGGAGCACTTGCATGAGCCTTCTTTGATTAGGTTGGATGTGATTGATCATTGTAAGCCTGAGCGAGTGAACGCCATGAATCAGAGAATGCGTTTTTATAAGTTCTCGCTGTCGATAGGGATTGATGCTTGGATTGAATTTCTTGAGGCAAGAATTGAAGACAAAATTCTGTAGATCTATCTCTGGTTTAGTCCAAAAATAATCTTGTGTGGTTGTCAAATACAACCTCTTTTAGTCTTGTTAGGAATCAATTACACCAGACCGTACTCTCGTTTTAGGGTAATGCGCCAGTTGGGTAGACTGTAGGATGTTCAACTGGTAATGGACCTTCTGAAGGATGTCAAGCATTTTAAGGATCAAGCCTTAGGAGAAAGTAAATACGAAGAATTCTGGAATCACGCAATAAAGCTAGGTGTGGATACTCTCAAAGTAGGTCTGGATAATCCAGGGTATACTCAAAGATATGAGATCTGGCTGCAAACCATACCTCGGGGTATTAGTAGGCCATTACCCTTGCAACTTAGAGGAAGAATACATGAAGAATGCATTATCAATGACAGTCAGGATGAAAGTGCAGGGGCCAAAGTGGAGACACTGAGAGTTTAGTTATCAGATTTGCTCAAGACTGTAGAAAGGTGTCAGAATAATCTCTCCAGGTGTACTCTCCATGAGGCGGAGATACGTGCTAGAAACTTCTTCCTAAATATCAGGGTGTCTTTGCAGGATATGCTACAGAGTTTGAATGGGAGAAAGAGAACTTCACAGATAGGTCCATCTCAGCCAGAGTCATCACACAGTGCACCAATGTGAAGGAGCAACTCTTATCTTTTATTTAGTTTGAGTCCTTTATTTTTCTGTCCTTGTATTGTTGTATCTTTGTTCAGTTGGGGTCAAGTTTGTTTTAAACGTTAAGAGTCTTTACTAGGAGTATTACATATGTTATCTTATGGGTCTAGAATGTTTTTTAGTCTTTGTTGATTAATTTTTAAGCTTTCTTAAACTCAAAGTTTGTTTTAATTGTCTCTTTTATGAAATGTAGTGAAGTTTCAGAATTGTTTCCGTTTGTGTGTTCTTTCTCAAAAAAAAAAATCTTCAACTTTATGGTGTTTATGCATGCATTGCCCGAGCTACACAAGATCTGATTCATGTACAACATGATATGTAGGCAACCTACTTTTGGGTTTGATCTAATTATTTTGTTTCTTTGATTTTCCCTAATTTTTCTCTTTTAAAGAAAAACAAAAGCCATAAAGAATGATAAAAGGAAATGAGATCGCGAGAGCAGGCAAGAAACAAAGAGCAATAAGAGACGAAAAGAAGAAGAAGAGAGAAGTGAAGGTGAAAAGTAAAAAGAACGAGGTGTGATGATGTAATGGGGAAATTGTAATAATGTTAAAATGGACTCATTACCCTCAAAGGCCGGTAGAAATGTGCATAAACCTAGGATGTATACAATGTGATTTCTATGCTTGTTGCCTGACCTAACCCTAATGGGTTTTGTCTTTGATGAGCATGTTCTTACATATAAGTGGTTTGTTTGTAGCACTCTGGCTAGTTATCCGTACTTAACTAGATCAAAAGCAAAGATTACCATGGCTAGTAGGAAGGTTGAAAATTCACTCATTGACCCAGATCAGGATCCCAGGGAAGAAAGTTCAGAACGTAATGATGAGGTATTGAGACTTAGACAACAATTGCTAGATCTGTACCGAGCATGGGCTAGTGGCATGCCTCCTCCTCTACTCCTTGAAGATCTTGGGAATATTCCCAATTTCCCACCGCTCTCTCAGGCACAATTCTCTATTCCTATTGAATCACCGGAGCACGCACCAGGATTTACTCCGCGGCAATATCACACTGGCACTTCTAGTGTGCCCCTGGCAGTTCCTCAACCAAGGCCTGTGACTCAGCTGATGCCACTGGCAGCGCTCGTGTTCGTGGCTCCACCACCACCTGAAGCTCCCACATATACTGTAATAACCCGGGAAATTTTTCATTGAAATTTTGTGTGTAAACGTGTCAGGTTCTATCTTCTAGAATAAATTATAAATTTTCCGTGTCGAATGTCTTAGATTATGACCCACCATTGAGTAGATTATCAAATAATCTTTCCAATGATATGTGGATCATCCAAAATGGACACCCGATCGACGAGTTATGAACATTCCGATCGAACCGTGAATAGTAGTGAACAGTAAAATGTGCAGGAAAAAGTACTGAGGCTTGGGGTATTTTTCTCCAACTTTAAATGATCATAACTCCTTATACATAATTATCTGGGTGATCTACTATATATCAATGGAAAGCTATACGAGTTCTCTTTACAATGAAATTAGTTTCATCCGATTTGTCTATCGAAGCAAAAATTTATGGTCGATCTACTTCAGCCTATCAAAAGCGAATTTTTGGGTCAACTTCAAACGATCATAACACCTCGTACAAAATGATCTGGGTGAGATACTATATATCAACGGAAAGATATGAGAGTCCTCTTTCTAATGAAATTGGTTTCATCCAATTTGTATATCGAAGTAAAACATTATGGTTGATCTACTTCAGACTATCAAAACAGACCACCAAAGGACAAATTCGAGAATTATTTGATTTTTAGGGGCGTTTTGGTCATTCCCCCTCACCCAAAATCCGTCCAACCCCTATATTAAGGACTATTAAAAGCATTATATGTTATATTTCATCAAATTTCCTCAAAAAG